>NC_065524.1:11450015-11460723 GCF_006386435.1 Epinephelus moara
AGTTTGGTTGTCTGACGCTGCTGCTCTCTTCTGCCATGGCGAATTGAGTAAACTCTCATTACACCTTCACGCGGCGCATTTAAGGGCGAGGAGAGGGGCTCATTTGATTGGTGTGATGTGTGTAAAACCCACTCCACGCCTTCTCTCCTCCCTCTTTCCGACTTGCGCCGGTAGGAGGGACGTAGGTGGGATAGAGGAGTAGCTGCGCCAGGGCGCACGGTGTGCCAAACTTACAAAATCCGCCTGGCCACACCCAGTTGGCGGAAGCGCAGGTGCGCTGCGCCTCCGCCACGCCCGGTCTGCGAAACTATCAATCAATCAATCAATCAATTTTATTTATAAAGCCCAATATCACAAATCACAATTTGCCTCACAGGGCTTTACAGCATACGACATCCCTCTGTCCTTATGACCCTAGAGCCCCAACTAAACCCCAGAGTTTTGGGTGAAGTGCCTCTACCCTGTAAACACAAAAAAAGCCTCTAGCATCAGCAGGGCAGGGCTGGTAGGGAGGGGGGCTAAGGCACACCCAGTCACTCCTTTGTGCTGCAGAATTGGTTGCAAGACCCAGGAACAGCTTTGAAGCAAATTTGACACAGTGGATAAACCATGGAATTACAATTTCCAGGTCCAACACGTGATGCCATTGAGCCCAAAAGACTCACACTGTGAAAGCAACATCGGTAAATCGGTGGATACATTTTTTATTGAGCACCACAACTCCTGTGAAATGACTCGTTTCACTATCAGGATGTAAAACAGCTGGTCTGATACCATTTCAAAACTGTAGAAGAGCTGCGTGATTAAATACATTTCTCCCTGTTCAAGTTAGTGGAGGGCTAAACTGGAAGTTAGCCATTCGGCTGGTGAAGGTCTCTGTACACTTGCTCTGTGGGCCAAGTGATGCGGAAGATCCGCTTTATTTTATCTCCTTATACATCTATTGTTAGTTGTTGACGAAAGCTACCGCCATATACGTGTATGTCACCTGCCACCAGATCAGCCAATAGCAAAATTCAATTGCACTAGCCTGGTTTCGACCAGTAGAGTGCAGTCGTTATGACTATTTCTGACACCATATGTGTAATTCAAATACTTTGCACTAAAATGTCAAGATTTGGACCTGGATCCATCAACAACAGAACTAAATAACTATAAACATTGGTTTCAGCTAAAAATAGGAGTGGTTGGGGGATTTAGTCACTCTTTAATTGTTGATTGAATACTTTTTGAGGTTTAGCAATCTGAAGACTTCACCTCGACTTTCAAGAAACTGTGTGCATTACTTTACTATTTTGACATGTCGGCATTTTAAAAACTAGAAAATTACTCCAACAAAAAATAATCAGAAGCGTCTACTAATAAATAATCAGTCCATATCTGTCTGGAGGACCACAGAAGCCCACAAGTGGCACCTGGTTAGCCTGCTTTTAGACATGAATCACTTTTCAGTCATTAATGTGAAACGTTACATATATATTTCAGTTTACTGACTGAGCTATCCACAGTGCATATCAGATTCTGAAATATTTATTTTATTATCATGATCAACATCAGTTTTTAATCCTTAAAATGAATGTATCTTTTTCAGGAAGTGGGCCGGCTAATGAATCCAATCAGCACAGTTAGCCTACATTATGAGTTAAAGAGATTATCTTTGGTGCCAGAATAATTACCCTAAATTGAAAAAGGATATCTTGTTAACAATAAAACAGCCAGAACTGCCATCTAAACAGTGAAATGAAAACGTGTCTGCTTGTGGTCAGATTTTTAATTTATTCTCACGTGGATTCTCAAGAGTTGAATGATGCGGTCCTCACTGAGCGTGACCCCCACACACATACACAGTATTAATACAATATGCACTTCATACACAAACGTATGCCTGCAGCTTAAAGAGTCCCTATGGTAACCGATACATCTGTGAGTGAAGGGGAGGATGTGTGGCAACACTGAAGATACAAATAAAGCCTTTTCTGCATTGTCAGTGTGTCTTAAGTGTGTGAATGAATACATGAATGAAGGCAACAAATTCCATGCCTCACACTTCTCTTTGCATTTAAGTGTAAGCTAGAGACGAGTGGAGGGACGAGCCTGCCAGCTGTCATAGACATCTTTTTATCCAGCCGTTGCTCTGCTCTTATGCTCAGGGCAATATGTGGAGAGATCCTTTAATCTGCTGTGGTAGGCAGACATCACAGCTTTGCATAGAGATAGACACTCTTCCTCGGGCTGTGTGCTCGTTCAGAGGGCTCAGCTGTGGAGGGTTATTTTTTTCCCCCTGTTCCAGTTTCTCTGAGGGGATGGCGGGAGGACTGTGGGCTTTCTATTGACAGATGAGACGGTGTCCTATGCGGGTGCAGTTACATTTTATTGATCGATTGGTGTGATTTGAAAGTGCTTCTGATCTGCAAGATGTGAGTGACAAGCTGCAAGATACTTGAAATGAGTCTTTGACAGCTTTTTGTTTGGTTCTTCACGATTGTTGCTATGGGCGACTGTGTTCTGCTGTGTTTTCACATTAAAGCAGTAAACACACTGCTGTAAAAGTTGTACGTGGTACTCTGGACTGTTTTGTTTTGGCTGTTATCTTCCAATTGTCTTTTTTATTACATACTTAAATGCATCTGATTGTCATTGTTTGCTTTAGTGCTAATTGTGGCTAGCTTTGACCTCACACTGTGTGTTTTCCCTCTCCTATTGCGCCTCCTGCAGCCGCTCTAATGAGCAGCCTCCATCAAAGGCTGTGAAAAGGGCAGCCTTTACCCCACCCTTAATAGCCGCTGTCTGGGGAGGGAAGAGAGAAGTTTGTCTGCATGAGTGTCTCGACCTGAATGGAAACATTCACACAACCAGTCCTGCTGCCGTGGATTCTTGGGAAGGAACCGAGGCCCGGTCCTGTCACGGAGAAAATGAGGCTGCATTTGAAGGTTTTGCCTTAAGATCAGAGGAGAGTCAACGCTGCATCTTTCAAGGTAGGAGAGAGACTACTCAGTATTATTTTTGATTCCATGTAAGTTAAAATGTTTGATAATGATTTAAAAGTCTTGGTCATGGGGAAATACATCTGTTGGGTTGAGTGCAGATGGCCAGTTCAAATTTTGATCTAGTGCCAAGTTTATGAATAATAATCTTTGAATGCTAATTTTTAAGAACGTAAACTCAAAGATAACTTAATAATAGCCTCAAATCTCCAAATTGTTGAAAGCATTTTTGTAACTGTACTGCAGTGGTGGAGGTACTTTTAGGATTTTTACTTAAAGGTTCTGTTTCCCACATTTAGAGCATTAATATTGCAGCAAGCCACTGATTACTATATAAAGACATAGCAGAGTTATGGCGTCCTGAGCAGAGAATGGTGTCACACTACCTCTGTGTGTTTTGTAATCTGAGTTTCTCTGTGGTTCAATGTGGGAAGCCGGTTCGGCCTCATATGCATGTTAGTGCCTGTTTGTAGTACACTAGCTGGCTCATCGCCGCCGCTTTGCTCTGTGCCCATACGTCAGTTACCGCTGATATCGGGACTGTCACTGCGGAAGTGTAGCACCAACCCTCCAGTTCCCTCCTGGTTAACACCTTAGCTCTGTCAGCATTGTTGCTAATGTTTAAAACTATGTTGGTATTATTAGTAAAAAATACTGAAATTTAAAGGTCCAGTATGTAGGATTTAGGGGGATATATTAGCAGAAGTTGAGTACAAACCATACATAACCATAACCATGTTTTTATTAGTTTAAGAATAGTTCTGTTTTCATTAGCTTACAATGAGCCGTATATATCTACATAGGGAGCAGGTCCTTTCTTAATGGAGTCTGCCATGTTGTTTCTACAGTAGCCCAGAGCGGACAAACACTAGCTTGAGATATGGCCATGCCCATTTTCACGTAAGACACCATAGTTGTACATGTGGCACATGGGAGAAGTTTCAGTTGGTTGTATCCTGCAAACTCACCACTAATCCTTCACACTTTAAAGACCTTGTATATATTATAAATCAGTCATCTGTTTTGTATACTTTATCTGTTAAAAAAAAAAAAAAAAAAAAGGGGGTAAAGCTGTCATATGATTTTAACACTGTAAAAAGTACAATATTTTCCCTGAATTGTAGTGTAGCATTTCAATTTCAGTCTTTTTGATCCTCCTACTCCAGGGGTCGGCAACTTTTACTATCAAAAGAGCCATTTTTGCTTAGATTTAGATTATCTATTTTCCCCTGAGACTTTTTCCATTGTGGGTTTGGAAATCCCAGCCCAGCTAGGAAGACTCAAGACTACTGATGTTTTTAGGGGAAAAGGCGCCAGGCCAGACGTATGACGCACATTTTAGTTGACATAATGATAAAACTTTTTTTTTTTTTTAGTCGGGGTATACGCTACGCATTGGCTAAAGAGCCACATGCAGCTTTGGAGCCACAGGTTGCCTACCCCTGCTCTACTCAATCAGGTACATCAAATTTGTACCTACAGTAAACGTACTTAATGACACTCCACCACTGCTGCACTGAGCAGAGTCTAAACACTTTTTTTTTTTTTTGCTAAGAAAGTGTCTCCTCCTCAAACAAACTACCAAAATAGATTCACTAAGGGGATCTAGGGATGGGGATTTCTTGAGGATTTTCATGTGATAATTAGAGTAAATACTGGTTTCAACTTTGGAAAAAATACTATTGAACCAACCCATGTGTGATGTTTTGATATGTTTCACTTGATTTGGCTGCTGACTGAGGTCATGAGAGCTGTGACTGGCTGTTGGATGCGGTTCTTAAGACTGAAGCACATTCATAAGAGTCCAAGGCATGCTAGCTAACTCTAAAGAGTCTTTTCTCCTCTGGGACTCATTCCTGGCCAGTGACATTCACAAACACACCCTTGCATCTGCTTTTGTTGTGCTATTGAATTATGCTGGACATGTGGTCTTGATTACACACTGGCTCTTACATGATACTTGAGATAAAGAGATGGCAATACATAGAAATTAAACTTAATTTGCCTTTAAGCTTTTTTTCTTTAACAGTGGGCGTATTGTTTGGTCATGACGGGGTTAGCAGCAAATACCCCCAGCACCACCCTTGGATATCTGGTGGTGTTATTTCTTTACAAATCCAGTTTGTTCGACATGTGATTCAGTCCCTCTCTCTTTCTCTTCTCTTCCCACTCTCTCTCCACTGCCCCTGTTTACTGGTCGAGGCGTGAGCACTGACAGTTCGGAAGCGGGGGTCATGGAGGGAGGAGATCATTCAGCGGGGGGCAGCGATGAAAGCCCCTCTGAAGCTGAGTTTTTATCGGGGAGAGACGAAGGGCTGACGGAAGCCCACGACGAACAGATGAGCCCCGACTGCTCGGTGGACATGGAGGATAGCGACTCTCTGGTGTCGGAGCGACTTCTCTCACCCTCATCCAGAGCAGAGGGGCCGGGGCTCAGCTGCAGCCCAGCCTGGGCCTTGGCCTTCTTTGGAGAAGAATGTTTCAGTCCAGAGGTGATCCAGTATGCAGTGAATCTGGGGCAGCACACAGGATCACCATGTCTGGATGGGAAAACACAGGTGAGTGCTCACTGCCACTGAGTCATATTTGACCTTAACCCTGTGTGTTTGAACAAACAGCAGACGGCATGCTTTATTTATCAGATTATATTACACTAACACAGTGACATATGCATCATAAAGTACATGTGTTTGTATGTAATGTGTGCTGCAATAATAAGGAGGGAGAGTTGTGTATGTTGATGCAAAAGCTGATATTCTTATTCTGATATCATTTGGTGGTACAGGTTTTCACTTACAAAAAAAAAAAAAGGTATTATTGGTAAAACTGGTATATGTCCATCAAAATATTCCCTGAATTTATTTCTTTGTGTGTCATTAATTTATGTTTATAAACTTCAGATTAAATAAATCAATGATGTATTTAAATGAGCACTGTGTAAGATTTAGGGTGATTTAGTGACATCTAGTGGTGAGAATTGCAGAATGTAGAATCCCTTTACTGTTTATCGTTCAGTAGGTTTTTACTGGGAGCCGAATTATCCGCAAAGGCCTCTCTAGCTGCATTAGCCCAGCGCCTGCTAATCTGTGTTCACCTTTATATCTGACTAACAACTTAATGTTATGTTGTTGTTGGGTTTTTTTTTGGTTGGGTTTTTTTTTTTTTGGGACCCAGAAGTTCAAGAGGTTTTTACCGTAAACTGCTTGTTACAAAACAGTGCTCGTTGTGGATGGGCGTCTAACCACGTTGGCTGCTGCGAAAATGCGAATGGCCCTATCCAGAGCCAGTGTTTGGTTTGTCCATTCTGGGCCACTGTAGAAACATGGCAGTGCAACATGGTGATCTCTATAGATGAGGACCTGCTCTGTACGTAGATATAAATGGCTCATTCTAAGGTAATGAAAGCAAATCGATTCTCATTTTCAGGTGCTTATAGACAAAAAAAACCATATTGATTATATTATATTCCATTTCTGCCAATATACCCCCCTAAATCCTACATTGGACCTTTCCATTTCATTTTTCATTTCCAGTCTGTCTGCATTTTATCCATATTATTATGTTACATTACACAAGTGCTTATTGAATGCAGCTTCACTTCCTAGTTTCATTCAGCCCCCTAACAGTGTTGGGTTTTATGAATAAGTGCAGGAATTATTTTCCTATCTGTAATGAAGTGGGACACGGTCAGGCTTTGGGGTAAATAGGACGAGAACATGTTGGGGACTTTAAGATAATTGGCATATTATTCTCTCCAAACTGGATCTGAATATTAATATGTTGAACTCGGCCCTTGGCAAAGGAAGTTATTATCATTTGGAAAAGAATATTAATGAATAGTCTTTGTGTTTGCACACTTTGATGTACCACTGCTTCTTCACAACATTTGTGTAACAGCTAATAACACACCTTAAGTGGTATGCTGCTGCCCTTCTCACTCACTTCACTTCAAAAGAGCTGTTGCGTTGTGTTGCCAGGGTGAAGAGAGAAAGAGAGAGGAAAAAAAAAAAGAAAATGCTGCTTCGTACGCACTGGAAACACCCAAAGGGTCCTTTCAGTGAGAGGCATGTGGTGTTATTTTAGGGCCTTTTGTGTGATTTTGCGTGATTTCCTTTGAACAGGAACTGCAGCAGCAGCTGATGATTGAAACAAGGAATCTAAAGAAAACGAGAAATTTCTACCAGAAGCTGCTTCAACAAGAGAGAAAAAACAAAGGTTGGGTAGCCATTTTATAACACTGCTAGTATACAGAAATTACATGTGTAGTTTCCAGTGTGATCTATAATATGGTATTTGTTTCCCAAAGGTTCTGACAACAAACTGATGCTATCCAAGCTCAAGTCCCAGCTTGAAGAACTCAGATCCAAAGTGGTTTTCTTGGATTGTGTGAAGAAGTACCTTGAGGTACTGTAGCAACAGTGCTGTTTTTCATTTCCGAACAACCTGGCTCTTCTATGCTTTGATATGATTTCTTGTATTTCTGCAGATTCTGAGTGTAGACCAGTGGGGTTTGGAGGTGTCTTTACTGTCTTCTTTGGCGGTCTGTGGACCTGGCTCTTTGGACTTCCAGACCTCTGAGGACCCGTCTGTTCTGAGCTTCGGTACATGTAAAGGGAAGAGCACTCTGCAAGCTGGGTCTCCTCTGGGCCTCATGGCTTACCTCTACTCCAGGTATTATTGATGAGGGTATAAATTTGAAATGTGTTAGCCTCGCTTTCCTCTCGTCAAATCATGAGGTTGAATGAACTGTAGTCTCTCAAAGTGTTGTGTAGCCTGTGTGATTCGTTTTGTGTATTCTATAATTTACCCTCCCTGCTGTTTTTGATCCATCCAACTAGGTGCTATGCCAGTATTCCAACAGACCATTATTCCAAACCCCCATAGTGTCCTGTTTTTCTGTTTGGTTTTTGGGATAATGGACCATCGGAAAAATGGGCAGGTCCCTCCAGCCCCAGTGAAAGGATTTCATTGATCAGACAATTATCAAATTACAGCAAGCGACTGATATAAATATTCGTTCAACAGACATATTCTTCTAAAAATTAGGACTTGAATTACAGCTAGTTTCGCAGCCATACATAGCTGGTAGCTCTGATGTCTAATGGCTCTAATGGCTTAATAAGTATTTGAAGCATTGCCATGAAATTTTGAACATTCATGGTCCCCAGAGGATGAATCCTACCGACTTTGGTGTTCCCCTGACTTTCTATCTACCCCTACCAGCAGGTTAACATTTGACTTTTGGTTTTGGTTTATGACCAAAAAATAATACCAAGTACTGTCAAAACTAATGCATTTTCATTATGAGTACCTATTGCTGAAGTTAGCATTTAGCTCATAGCACTGCTGTGCCAAAGTACCCCCTCACAGGGCTGCTATCATGGCTGTAGCCTCTCAGTCCTGTTAATAAAACGCTGAAGGATAAAGCTGGCTTTAATCTATTTTGTTCTTATTGTCAAGAAATCTCATGAAAAAAACAAATGGCAACACAATGACTTCCAACTCCTCCCCAAATCCACTCATTCCCACTAAAGAATTAAATCTCATTTTCATTCTCATTTTTAAAAGGGCACAGTAGCTTTCTGTAGTTTATTGGTTTTGTAATGAGAAAAATTCAGAATATCACCTTCCTTAGTCTTTAATATATCCATATGTACGTCAGCAGCAGCTGAGATTGCCATCCCCAATTCTAATCTGATCTGTAAACAAAGACACTATCACTGTTGTTCTGAAGTGTGACATTTCAGCATCTGTTTGGTGTCGGTTTCCAGGGGAACCACATCAACAACCAGAGAAACAGGGACATAATCCATCATAACTTTTTTTTAGCCACTTAATTCCACTGCCTCAAGCTGAAGCTCTTTTTATTTACTTTTAAAGGCAGCAATAAGGCTTGTTTTCAGTTAATGTCCTCAAATGTGGCCTATTTAACAGCTTAGTAAATGTGTTAGCATTTCAGTTAAACTACAGAATCATTTACAGTAAGAAGTAAACTATCCTCTGAGGATTGGAGGGTCATGTCCACCTCACTTTTAAAAATCCTATTTTTATTCCCCTCTCTTTTACAGTTTCTCGATTCATTCACTGAAAGATCAAAAAGGCATTAGTATCATATCTCTATCAATAAATTATAGATGATTGTTGGGGTAGTGCATCATTATAATGCAGCAATTTATCTGGCTTTTTGTATCATGACATTATTATAGAAATTGAATCACAATTTATGATTATTATGTATAAACTTTGATTTTTGTTGAAGATTCTCAGACTTTGTTGATCTTTATGAATACCCCTTTGTCTGGCAGCTCACATGATACCGACTACAACTCACACTGTAGTGGGGTGGGCGTGGGGATGGTTGTATGGTACAACTCACACTGAAAGGAGCCATTTAAAGTAATTCAGGGCACCTACTGAGGATTCCCCAGTGACATCTCTTTTTGAAAATGTTCTGGGCACAGCTAAATGGGAGGAGACCCTGGGCCAGACAAGCAGAAGGTATTACATCTCCCACATGGTGTGAGAGTGCTTAAAGGGTCCCTCCAGAGGGAGCTGAGGGAATATGTTGGGAATATTAGGGTTGACCAGGATAAGGACCTGGATAGAAAAGGTGATTCTCTAAATTTATTTCTGTGTTTTTGTCACAGAAATGCTGCAGTGGAGGGCTACATCCAGCAGTTCCTGTATACCTATCGTTTCTTCTGCACTCCTGAGCAGCTACTGCAGTTCATCATAGATAAATTCATCAGTGCTGCAAGGTACTGTATACCCAGAAGATCATGATTACACACAGTAGAGAAACAGCATATAGAACAGTATGTCAAGCAAACCCATGAGAATCTCCAGTCCAGCCTCACCTGTCAACTACAAAACACAATCATACACAGATCTTGCACAGATTGTATTATGGATATGTTTGTTTTCCATGCCAGACAAGGTCCAGACCTGTCAGGAGACAGTGAAAAGATCTTCCATCGCAGTTTGGACCTGCTCCAGTTGTGGATAACAGACTGTAAACAGGTGGACTTCACATCTAAGTCCAGCATTGTGGATACGTTAGAAAACTTCCTTAATACTGAGGTAACCACATAAGCCTACACTTTGCTCTGCACTTGACGGATATGACTTGTCAGTCAAATGGCTGTGCTGTGACACACAGTATTTTCTGTCTAAAGGTGTGTTCACACCGGACCTGTTTTTTTTTTTCGCTAGCGACAAGTTTACATACAAAGTCAATGCAAACGGGCGATTGAGCGTATATTCGCCCAGGAGAAAAATCGCTCGGGCTCCGAGCAACAGCAACAGAGCGATTTTTCGCTCGTCGCTTGAGATGAGAAATCTCATCTGGAGCAGTATTTCGCTGGGTCCTGTCGCTTGCAGCTCAACGCTGATTGGCTGCCGGAATCCCGGAATCCCGGGGGGTTCTTGACTGTCATGACATGTCAGCTTCATTAAAAGTATAGCTGCAAATTAAAAGCAACAATAGATGTAAAAACACACCGACACAATACATCTGTGATCAGTTCCCTAATTTAATTTTAACAGTTTTTTTCAATCTTCTCCAATTTCTCGTTTTATTTTATGGAAGTGATCAATGTAAGTGCACTTGTCCTAGAGCCGCCACGACGGTTTTATAATGCAAATAACTCTGTTTAGATAAAACCTACAAGCTTCTCTTCCTATGACTTTTACTAAAAATGTGTCTTGTATGTTTTCTGAAGCCT
>NC_065524.1:11461672-11482634 GCF_006386435.1 Epinephelus moara
ATGAAGCTGACATGTCATGACAGTCAAGCACCCCCCCTCCCCTCCCTGAAATTCCCTGATCGCTTCAATGACGTCATCAAAGCGAAAAAGTGAGTCTGTTGATTTCTGCCACATTGACGAGCGATTGCAACTGAGCGATGAAGCGATATCAAAGGGGCGAACCGAGCGACAGCGAAAAAAATAAAAAGTCTGGTGTGAACACACCTTAAAATGTGTTCCTGAAGGGGGCTGTTTCTGCCCATTGCACCAACACTGTGCACCAACACTGTCCATCTTCTGTTAACTCTAATCTTTCTGCTGATGGAAGCATCAAACTTCCTGTGTGTCAGCATATTTTACAGGTGATAAGACCATCAGACACTGGGTGTTAAAAGGAGCCAAAGTCAAAATTTTAATGAGGCATACAGCTCACATCACCATCTTCCTATACGATAGAGAAGAGCAAGCAGCATCGGTTAAGACATGTATTTGCTATAAGATGCAGTTAAAGCTGTTCACATACTGTATAAATATAATGGGCATAGTCACCATGATGTCACCAATTGGTTTGGAGATTCCCGTTCTCAAGCCTTCATTTTAGCCATCTTGGATTTTGGAGCCAGAAGTGACCATATTTGGACAAGATGGTGAAGCTAACCCTAATGCTAGCTGTTCATGTGGTTAGCACAGTGCATTTACACCTACGGTAAACTGTGATAATGCTAATGCTAATTTTCATAGCAAAAACAGACTTAAACCCATTAAAACATGCACTTGACTGAACATCTGACTCTTAAAGTTTTTTTTTTTAGCAAAACCAAATACTGAACAAGACATTAACTTTTATGAACTGAAAAGACACTGAAATAGCAACAGCTAAACAGTAGCGACTTGTCAACGGACGGCATCATCCTCCTGGATACCAGACCCCAAGACATAGATTGTTTAATCCAATGGAAATGCTTGCCAGGCGCATGCACCAAAGACTGTTTCTTGCTCCTGGGTTAACTTCTGCACAGAATATGCCCAGCAGTGTTTTTCCCAATGGTCTCGCTCACAAGTTCCAGTTCGGCTCATAGACTTTAAATTTTGATAAGGTCATGGATTTTCAGCTTGAGGAAAGCTTAATAAATATAAAACCTCAATTTTGCCAAATAGTCATAATAAAAAGACTCATAATTACTGTGTTTGCAGTTGGAGGTTTCCTGTCGACACTTTTACATGCGTCTCTTTTATAAGTGTGGTTTATGGGGAAAATGCTATTTTGGCTGCAGGGGATTTTTATTGCTACAATAATGCAAGTGGCCACTGGGAACAACTGGATGCAAGGCTAAGCGGTGTTCCTGGGAGCATGCCTGTCACTCAAGGCGGCTACGCCTCTAACTATGCATAGCATTTAAATGGTGAGTTACATGAAAACTCTTCCCTGTACAGTTAAATGGGAAAATTATCTATAGAGGCCAAACATGCTTTTTGGACTCAGCCTCAAGCGCTTGAAGACCTGCAGGTTTTATACTTATGTGTTGGCTTTATTTTTGCCTCTTGGAGACGATCAAACACTATTTATGTTCTGTATTTCCCTTTTTTTTTTCAATCACAGGTGATTCCTGTTGATTGTCGAGGTGAGGCCCTCCTTGCTGCTCTCCACAACCCTCCTTGTACGACATGGAGCCAAGGAAGAGGAAGCCTAACCAGCTTTGATGAAGATGATGATTCTATGTGTTTGTATTCATCTACTGAGGATCTTGGGAGAAAGGTAATTTTAAAATGGTGACAAGTTTGCAAATACTCTCCTCTGTCATCAGAATAATAAAAGTAATCTAAAGACTAACTCTGCTCTCCCCAGTCTTTTAAGGTTTTATATAGTAAACAACTACAATACAAATTAATATTGCCGTTTGATGCTACCAAGTAGCAGCAGGTTCAGCCCTTGCTGAGATTTTCTGGAGCAAGCTTTTACTTTGGTTGGTGACAACACATGCATAACAAAATCTGTATGTGACAGCTAAATTTAATCAGGGCAAATATAGAAAATCTAAGTTTTTTATTCAGAGAAGATCTGTTGCAGTCTGACTTCCTGGTGACAGTAAACTTAAATATAAATCTCATTTATTGATTCTCCTGTCTTGCTGCTGTTGAACAAGAGCACCCTGTGTGCAATACAAAACAGCATTCCTTCCCCTGTTGCTGTATTGTCAGTGCATTTTCATAATTCAGCACATGTATCCTCTCTTGTCAAATATCTTTCTCATCTCTTCAGTGGAGATTCCCGAGAGTAGTGGAGCCCTCTGCACCCCTGCCTAAAGAAAGGGCCTTCTCCATCGCCTCAGCACTGCCTATGCCTTGCTACGGCTCCCTGGTGGATGACCTCTCCAACGTCTGCCTGCACAGCGAAGAGCGAGTGCCCTTCAGCCAGAATGAATACAGCGCACAGCACATAACCCAGCAGCTCACCCTCCTGCAGCAGGTACACATGTCCACTCCCACATCTAAGTGTTGTTGTCTCTTTTTACCACTAGAGGGAGACATGCCTTAATGAATGCAAAGTAAGATGCAGATGAATACAGGAAACTTTTGATCTGATACTAAAGGTAGATCTTTTGTAACACAGCAAATGTTCCAAGGTTGTCACCCGGTTCATTTCCTCAACTCCAGAACACAAGGAATCAGGGACAAGGTCTCTGCACCGAACAAGTAAGTGTGATGCTCCAGGTTTACACTCTGTTTACGTACAGATTGGTGACAAATTCAAGAAAAAACAGAAAGTATATTAGTGAGGTGTTCAGGGCTCCTTGGCACAGATCTTTTGAGTCCCTCCAAAAAAAATTCCCTCATCTGGTTGTTTGACGTTGACTCTAAAAATCTTTTGTGGATTACTGAGGCCCTTGTCTCCTGTATGCAACACTGCTTATGTTTCTCCACTGATTTATTCTGTTTGTTCCTGTGATTTGTCACCTACTTATGTATATTATCAGAGGGCAGAAGCGCAGAAGGAATCATGCATCTACTCAATGATGAGAGGCTAGTGCTTTAGCAAAGTGTAATAGGGGTGTCCCCGACTAAGAATTTTCATAGTCGAATCTGATTTGACAGATTTTTCCTTTAGCTGACTAATCGTCAAATCATGTTGTTTTCCCCCTCATTGATTAATGAGCTCATTTGCGTCAGTTTCCGCTCCAGAGAAAAGAGCTAAAACACCCAAATAAACAAATTTAATTCTTCAGTTGGCATAATAAGATAATAATAATAAAAGTAAAAGGGTTATCATTGTATCTTTATCTTTATTCCTTTCACTTCATCAAGGTATGATGCTCTAGATGAGCGCAGACACGCTGCAGCCTCATCCATGTCTTTAACAGGAGTCGTTCCTGACTGGTCAGAACTTGCCATTTCATTCACAAATAAACATCCAAAAACATCATCAAAAGGTTTAGAAACAGTTTTCCTTCTTTCTGACTTCAAGTTACTTCATTAATCAACTCAGGTTCATACAAGTTCATCCACACGGACCGTGCGTCACCGCTCTCAATTGTTTGGCCACGTTGGACAAAAAGTAGCCAAATAAAAAATCAGAGTCTATCAAGAAAACAATCAGCAGTGAAATTCATTTCAAGACACTTCAGGTAAACGAATAATCCTTCAAAAAAGTTTGATTTGAGAGCACATACCTCCTCCAAAGTGTTTGTTTATGCGCTCCGCCACGCAAAGTATCCAAATAAAAAATCAGAGTCTGTCAAGAAAACAATCAGCGGTGAAATTCGTTTAAGACACTTCAGGTAAACAAATAATAGGACATTCTCATCTCCATCCATCCTTTTCCTTATCTCACTCATTAGGCTGCTATAAGAAAAGTCTGCAACCAGGTGACTGACAGAGGTAACAAGTGTACCGTAGGCCTTGATGCTGCTCTGATGGTCCTGCAGCGCAGTCACTCACCTCAGCTTATTTGGATCGAGCAACTGGGTGATTTATTCATGCGTAGTAATGATTATGCTTACTAATTAAACGCACGCGTCATTTTCAATTTTTTATTAACAGAAATTAGTCTGATGTTTGCATCAAAATAGGCTATATATCATGAATTACTAGAAAACAAATACATTCTATGTAAAATCAACATGTTCAGCAGCAGTGAGCACCCCCATATAGTCAGAATGGTACAGTCTTGTTTCATAACCACATTTTGCGTCGATTTGACGGCGAGACTGGCAGTCGAATCAGACTTCTCCGAATCGAATCACTGAATCATCGACTATTCGGCATCACCTCTACAGCGTAGTTTCGCGATTTTTTTTGGGCAATATCGTATCGTCACACAGTGCCAAGTATCAATTTTTTGATTATAAGAATTATTAATATTACAAATACAAATTAAACTTGAATAAGTAGCACACTTGAATAATAGAATCAGTTGCTTTTTCAGTCCACCACATACATTTTGCTGCAAAAAATGACTGAAGTGAGATGAACAGACTGAAAACTTTATCTTTTTAGATAATACAGATGTTGACAAAATTTTCATTTGGGGACATTATTTTCTGTTAAAAAAAGGTAATGAATCGCATTATATTGCAATGTATTTTATTGCAATAATCAGCATATCACAACATGTTTAAAATCGCATTAATATTGTATTGTGACTAAAATATCATGATGATAGCGTATCGTGGATTCTCTGGTGATTCCCACCCCTATTAAGCAAGTGCGAGATGTAAATATTACTTCCTTGGCTGAGCTGTAAGGTTAGCTAGCTTTGTGGTGCTAGGTGAATAGCAGTTGATGTCCACTTCCTTCTGCACAGTAATACAATTGGTGGGTGTAGTTTGGTAAAAAGAAAATAGTTCCTACATGAAACTGCTCACAACAAGGTCTGTGGATTATCTCCAGTAACTGGGTCATGATTTCTGGAGAGAGACATTACTGTTTAGGTTTTTCAAATGTATTTTTTGTGCTTTGAGCACCACAAGCCCAGTGCCTTCCAGTTCCATTAAATATTTGAGAGAAGGCAGACATCATTAAGGCCGATATCTCCAACACTCGGCAAAACAATCTAAATTGATAAATAGCACTACAGATTTAGATTTTTGGGTGAATTATCCCTTTAAATGAATAAAAAAACAGCTAAACTAAACATATTGAAAACATACTGTACTGGCCTGCATTTTCTCCATGCCTACAAAATGAGTAATGTTGCACTGGCCTATGGTTGAGCCTGATCTTTGAACCCTGATGTATGTACTGTACATGTTTCATAATGTGTGGTGAAATATTTTGAATTCTATAATTAGTAGCATAAAAATATGTTGAAAATGTTGGCGGTTATCTGGTAAACAAAAAATTTGAAAAAATACCTATCACAAATCCAAAAGCCTAAGGTGACATCTTTAGAGTGCTTTTTTTTCAACCAACAGTTCAAAACTCACAGACATATAAAGAAAGAAAAGAAAAGAAAAATACCTCACATGTCAATCTTCAACCATCAAATGCTTGGCAGTTTTCCTCAATGATTAACTAAACCAATTAATCAGTTATCGAAATTTCTGTCAGATAAATGTATGGTAATTAACAAATCAATGTATTACTTTTTCAGGAATCATTTCAGGTATAGATTTTCCGACATCTTTTGGTTTCCCCCCTCCAGGAATGTGTCTCAGCATATCCCGCCAGCAGAGGGCAGCAGTCTACTTGTGTGTGAGGAGACACCATCAGACAGCTACCTTCAGCAGCTGCTGACATATGCTGACAGTGTTGCTAACTGGATCTCTGCTGAAATAGTCATCTGTGACTCCGTCAAGGTGAGAGGAGACATGAAGGTAACAGGGTCAGCTGGAGAAAAAAGAGGCAGCTATTACTGTCACTGCCTGTGATTTGATTTCTCATCGGACACGGACTCTCGTGTCAGTCACACATATGTGCTTCCTGTTGCCTCTCTTGTCTCATGGTTGAATGGTTTCGGAACAAGAGAATGTGGGTCTAAAACCTGAAACAGTTCTTTATAAAATGTTTTTAGGCTTCATAAACAGTCATCCTCTTACAAAAAGATAAGAAACTAAATGAAAATTGATTAGATTTCTTAAAGACATTTGTGCATCCATACAGATATTTTTCATACTGACATGACAGCCCAAACACTCCAACTCACACTTCAGCTATGTTCAGTGTACCTATCTCTGGTGCTTCAACCTCACATTAAATTCCAACTGACATTTTTACTGCTTTCACCTTTTACTCTTTAAATGACAATTCAACTCCTTTCATCACAAGCTGACAGTTCAGCTGCTTTCACCTCTTAAGGTCTTTACACACCAGGGGTGAAATGAATAAATAGCAAATAACATAAATAACATGACTTTGCAACAACTACTGGGATCCTACTGAGCGGTGCAGCCGGTTGAGTATACACTGCATCGCGGCTTTGCAGAATCAAAGAGGTGTAACGGTCGTGACATGTCACACATTGACCTCTTGTGTGACATATAACGCATTGGCAGCACTTACTAAACAACAACAATGGCATTAAAGTGTCAACAACATATAGCGTCCCAGTTATATGGCAGCTGATCTGGTCCTCTTCTCGAAGGGTAAGGAGCTCCCGCATCTCACTGTTTTCCCCATTTGCAGACATTTACAACCAATATTTGTCTTCTTTGAGTTAGCTGCTAACTGCTACTTTTTAAATCTCCCATGGTGGAGCATGCCACCCATGATCCCGTCCCGTAGACTGTCCTGTTTATACAAACACCGTTTCAGCACTGTTACTACATCCCATGGCAGATTAAAGGCGAGACCACTATCATTCAGCAGTCCTACCTTATATACAACCCGGCAAGGTGGCTTAATGGCCGTGATATTCCCATCTTGAACAGGCAGGGTAAAGGGGGGTTACATGTATGTTGAGGACTTTTATTGTGAAAGGTAAGATTGGAAGGAGTGGATCTGGTATGCACTGCAGTTGTCAAGGTTGAAAGAAGTAATAAAGTTAGCCATTTTGCTTTGGACTATGAAGCCCTCGTGTTTTAATACTCTTAAGCATAGGCTCAACATGATTGGCTGATGCCTTACATTGTGGTGTTAAAGCTAAAAAAAAATCAGCCTTGTTGTTTGCCACCTAATATTTGTGTTTTGTGTTAAAGTACTCATGACAAAAACAACAGTTTGAAAATTTGCTGACGTGAATTAATAACTGCTGTGAAAAGACCTTTACTCTGCATAACAGTTCAGCTGCTTTCATCTTTCACCCTTCAACTACTTTAGTGCTTGCATACAAGCTGACAGTTTATCTGTTTACAGGGCTTAAACCTGCAGTTAAAATTTCAAACACTTTCAACAATTACAATTCAACTGATTTCAGCTGCTTTCAGGTCTTCACTTCAAAAGGTGATTCAGTGCTTTAATTGAAACTGCGACACATACTCAAAACCTCAAATGCAGTTAACATTTTAAGACACGTTTGCAGCTGCAGTTTTCAGCATAACACAGCACATTGTCATTGGACAGCATATAATACATTAATAACTTTGGATCCATGCAGTATTTTTCTTGTTCTTGTTTCCAGTGGACATGCTTCATTATACAGCCTCCTGTGGCCTCCGCCAGTGGGAAGA
This sequence comes from Epinephelus moara, assembly GCF_006386435.1. NCBI lineage: Eukaryota > Metazoa > Chordata > Actinopteri > Perciformes > Serranidae > Epinephelus > Epinephelus moara. The sequence continues at coordinate 11,469,256 of NC_065524.1, forward strand.
CCAACTAGGTTTTTGCATTTTGCCTTGTTAAGCATCTTTTCCTCAATTTTCTTCCCCCTCGCAGACACAAGTTGCTTTGCTGACCAAGTATCTGTGGATAGGAAAACACTGCTACGAGTCAAGGAACTTTGCCACAGCCATGCAGGTCCTCGGAGGCCTGGAGAACGTGATTGTCAGGCAATTACCAGTAAGGCTGCATCTCATAAATTCCTCCTCAGACAAACTCTGAGTTTCTGTAATAAGTCAGATGCCCTCGAGCTAAATGTTTTCTTCAGCTGTGATAGAATTGGGTGGTGTTTAATTAGTTTCACAAATGAGGAATTTGCATTAATGCATTCAGATATGATGTAGAAAGTGTGCGCAGTGAGGAGGAATGTGGCCCGAGAATAGGAGTAATTTAAAAAATCCACAATTAAAAGACACCAGTGTTGAGAATGTATAAGGTATTTCCATATTACCATGGGTTATATTCATTGACTCTTGTGTTGAGGGGTATAATTAGTCTTCCTTTTTGGAGCTACTAAATAAAACGTCCTCCTTTCTTGCCAACAGGCTTGGAAACATCTGTCTTCCAAGGTGTGCGAGATCCTGGAGGAGCTTCGAGCTGTGCAGGTGTGTGCATGTGTGTGTGTTTGAGCAAGCACACACACATGTTGTTTGTAACTGAAGGCTAGGCTGGTCACATATTGTGAAACTGGGCTGCAGGGCAAACAAATCAATAGAAAAACAGCTTCAAGCAACTTGCCTGTTTGCTGAGAGCTTACAGCTGGCTCTGCTTCTGAAAGTTACCCTCTGAAGAACCTGATGCATCAAACAACATGCACCGCTTTCTTGCCAACTTTCCTATTTAGCTGTAATAAAGAGAATCATGTATGCTTTCTCGGCTTTGAAATGTAAAGACGTTAGATTTATTGAAAATCCTCTTAGAGTCTTTCAGTCACATGAAACCGCTACATTGGACACGCTTATTACTGTGTCAAGCACCTGAGACTGGCTTAATTGGAATCATTCTAAATTTAAATTCTTCACTGTATGGATAAACTGCTCTCTCCTCAGGTGTTTCTGAAGAGTGACGACCTGTGTCTGATGGGAGGAGAGCACACAAGGAGGAGGCCCACCCTGCCGTCAGCGCACATCCTGGCCATGCACATCCAGCAGCTGGAGATCGGAGCCTTTACACTCACTACTGGGGCTTACAAGTGGACCAAGCTCAGGTGAGGGGGGATCTGGATCATTTTAGATGTTTAATAAGCTTCTATTGAACTTAAAGGATGGTTCAGATTTTTGAAGTGGGGTTGTTTGAGGTACTTGGTGTATTACCTACAGTAGATGTCAGTCAGCATGCCTCCAGTTTGGAGAAGCAGCGGGAGTACCGCAAATGGGGGTTAGCAGCAAAACACATTTTAGCCAAATAAAAGTATCAGTTGAAGTGTATGTTATATTTAGAATATTTTAACTGCTTTACATTTCTGTCAGACTGAGATTTCTGACAGGGAACTGAAGCCATTATATCGCTCTCTTCAAAGCCAGACTCCATTGAGAAAAACAGTGATGTAACACCACTGAAGGACCTGCAGGTCCCTGATCAGTTAGTTTGTTTTATTTTGTTACTTTGGCGTTTTAAAGGGTTAGTTTGGATTCACGAATGTCACACAGTAACACAAACTAATAACTAACTGATCGTCAACAGCATGCTCAGAAAGTTAAAATTTACTGGTTTGTTCATGGTCCAGTACAGTTAGCTATAGCCAGCTGCTATAGCCTTAACCTCCATGTTAAGAACTGTATCCAGATAACTAGGGCTGCCCTCTAGTAGTTGACCAAATGTTAGCTTACCAAAATTGATTTATTTGATGGTATAAAAACGAATATTCCATCAAACAAGCTTGCAAAAGATGTGGTTGGATCCGAGAAACTTTATGCTCCACAATTAAGTTATATAAATCTGTGTGAAAATCCTGCATTGTGCAACAGTTTAACTGCATTAAAAGCCCAATGAGTCGCCTCTGGGCAGTCCATGTTTTGGATAAAGAAATATTGTATTCGCATATGTTTTTAATGCCACACTTTCATTTTCTGTAATATGTCTATACACAAAGCATACTAACACGTTCTGATCCGTCAACATGACTCTTGTCTAATAACGAGACTAGCTGATCCCAAAACTGTAAAGGGAGCTCATCTAATTAGCTCTGCTTCACCTATTCATAGCAACCAATATGTTTCTAACATGCCCAGTCCCCTCCCTTCCTCCAACATTACAACCATGATTTTACTGCATGCTGGAATTTGCACCTGTTTTATTTTTTTAGAGGTGTGCTAGATTACTGCCAGTGAAATTATCCTGATACGTATCCTTGCAGTGACACAATATAATAACAGGTAGTGTCATTAACTGCAAATGAGCTCTCTCCCCACATCCCAAGAATCCATCTATGACAAAGTCGGCCAACTCGCTACTAGGACGCATTTTCCTGTGTCCTTCTCCTCCACTTCAATATGGCTGACCAGATGCTGAGGTCACAACAAGTGGCGGTTGGATGGTAATGGCACAGCTGTTGGATTTGGGTTGTTGATATGGGTGCCAGTGTAGCACCAGATGGCGCCTGTGGGATGGGGTTTGATTGGAAAAGAGGTTTTGGGCCAGATGCTGAGAGGGGACTGGCTGTAGCCAGATGCTGGGGTCAAGAGATCTAGCAGGGAAAGGCAGAGACACAGCTGGTTACTGTGGACCCACGGTTATCCCTGCTTTCTCCAAATCAGGTCACAGCAGAGGCTGATGATGCTGCCAGGATGGAAACTTAGATATAATATGCATCTAGATATACATTCTTTTCATGCTTTCACTTATCCTTTTGTTTTTTATTCTATTTCATGTTGCTCCGTCCTCACACCTTCGTCCTTGGCTCAAGGAGCATAGCAAAGGTTGTGAGTCAGGTCCATGCCTTCCAAGAGGCTATTTACCCCTACAGCCCGGACCGAGATCTGCAGGCTTACCTTCGGCGCCGCATCATCCGGTTCGCCACCTCTGACATCCACCTCTTGGCCGCTGACAGCGATGCCAACTTCCAGCAGTCCAGTGAGCGGCAAGCACGGAGGATCCAGGACAGGATGAAGAGGGTTAAAGCCACTTTCCAATGAGCCCTCCACCAGTCGCATGTCACAGCCCAGAGCGAGACACCATCACCAGGTCAACACCTCATGTCCAAGTTCAAACTGAGGCTCCATGGCTAAGCAACAACCCTAAGATGCCACTGTTGTCTTGGCAGCAGAGCCTCGTGGACTGGAAAACTTATTCTGCAGACATATGTTCACTATCTGTCACATGCCCTTTAACTTACGTCAGCTCAGACTCCCAGGCAAACCTTATGTAGGGCTCACACCCTGAAGATGAAACAGGTTTGTTTCTCTCACAGATCTGTTTGGTTATGATGTTAGCATTTTACTTCCACAAAGAGAAGTGATGTTTATGATTTGCAATGATTCTTTCGCAGCTCATATTTTGACATTTTCTATCATTATTTGTAGACTGATCTGTAATTTAACTGTTAAGGCCTACTACGTGGACTGAACATGGCAGCAATGTAGATCGTGTGTCCAACATAACAAAGAGGGCAGCTGTATGAGACCCTGAGACCCCCAGGGGCCTCCAAAAGCCACATATTTGCAGTGTAGCAATGTGGTTATATGGTCAAATGTACATTTGTTTAGGAATATGCACCACTAAAGTACAACTGACACAATGAGGGCCTTTAGGTGGAATCCTGCCTCTGAGCCAGGGCTCTAGGAATGTCTGTCCATCAATCCGCTACTTTGGTCCAGGCTGAAATATCTCAGGAGGTTTGTTACATAGATTTCCATGAAATTTAGTACAAATATTCATGGTCCCCAGAGGATGAATTCTAAGGACTCAGTCATCCCCTGACTCTTCCTCGGGCTGACCGTGAGGTTGACATTTGTGGTTTTCAGTGAAATGTCTCGACAAGTATTTGATAGATCGCCATTAAATTTGGTAAGGATAATCATGTCCCAATCAGGATAAATGTTAGCATGCTAAACTGCTAAACCAAGATCATGAACACTAAGCACTGAGCTTAAAACCGCTGTATCTAAGTATAGCCTCACAAAGTTTGTGTAGCTGAAGACTCTAAAGCTTTGTTTCTACCAAGCAGTTCAGTTCAGCTCTGATTGTTACACATTACACAGTTAGTTTTGCATTTCCATTGTCAAAAGTTTGTTGACGGTAGAAGTTGCCATTTGTTTGTAGTGACGAGAGAATCGTCACTCTTGCTTGACGAGGATTGAATGCACAAACCCACTATTTTTAAATACCCCATCGATTGTGACAGAGAATCTTAACACACTAGCCTGGTCTCTCTTTTTCTCCCAGAAAAGATCAGGGCACAGCCTCTATCTATGGACAATCAGTGAAATGCAGATGCTCCTTTGCATTGTCAGTGAAAAGGAAATACAGCAGGAGCTGAATGGAGCAGTTATGTGTCTATTACCATCTTGTAACAACCCAGCCTAAATGTAGAAGTACTGTAATAGACCTTGTCTCAGATGTGAGGCTTAGAGAGCCTGCACACGGAATATCTACTGTGGACACAAACAGTAATCTTTATTAGGACAAATTCATATACAGCCAGCAGCCTTGCACACAGGCATGCAGAGACAGTCGGAGCCCTATGCTCCGCACTGGCCAAAACAAGTGTACAGGGGCTCACGCCAATATAGATCACCACAGAGGAATTACACCCCTTTAGGGCACTGTAACCAAACACTGCATTGCAATTGACTCCAGAATAACAACCTTCTCAGGGCACAACACACCATACTGCACCACAAACACACCTGTGCTATCAGGGCACACGTGCAGCAACCCCGCAGGATTTATTTAGGCACCTTTAACTGTTTGCCCCCACCCTGGTACTCTGGCTCTTAGCTGCTTTTTAAAATCAATAACATCTGACAATAAATTACACCAGCTATAAACAAAGCAGCAGCTCAGGGGTCTGAGCTTTGGCGCTGGTTCAGCTTCAGTCACACTCTGGTGTGGAGACAACCAGTGGTCCAGTGCAGTGAGGCCTCCCCACAGACAGCAGGAGAGCCCCTTCACAGACTGGAGAGCAGACAAAAGCACTCCAAATTCCCTGCTAACTCTCCCCTCACCCTACCTCACGCAGGAACGTCTCCCTGACCCCGCTAACTATCTTCACCTTCTTCGAACGGTACCCGCCCCCGGTTATGAGTGCACAATACAGCTGGCTCGGCTGGGCTTCTGCCCTGTAACGTTTGCCGAACACTCCGCTCTCCAGAGACACATGCGCCCGCTCACTCTCCTACTTTCAATACTTCTTTGTCTAAGACACTCCCTCCCACAGGTGCAGTCACTTCCTCTCCTCATCTCATGTGCAGTCACACATCCTGCTCTCTTCTGCCTCCTTCCCTGATACACAGCATCACTCACTATACTACCGTCTTGGGTGAAAATGCAAATCATAGTGCCTAACATGAAACTTAACCCTAAAGTGTTTGGTGAAAACGTGACTGAAGGGCTGGGTTATTTGAGGAAAAAAGTAGGTCCTACCTCATGTCTCACCACATTGGAAGGCAAAAAGATTAAAGCTAACTTGAATGGCCACCCTGGAACACATAGCGAAAAGCCTGCCATCACAGAGAGGGGCAAGAAACCATAATCATTTAAATGGGGTTAACTGTGCATAGTTCCAAACTGTGTCTTCTGGTCATCATTCAGTGTTGGAGTCAGTGATACACACTAAAAGTGACAGAGACCGTAGTGTAAGGAATGAAAAACGAGATCTAGAGAGAGAAGTTGAAAGCCTGGCTCCTCTCACCTCTGCACACCTGGCCAATTACTGTGTGAAGTGGAGGTGAATGTTGGACTGTCGGTTTCAGAAGGTTACAGAAATTGTCGGCCGCTGAGTTCTGAAGCTGTTCAACCATGCGACAACCGGTTCTGATGGACTGGTGCCTTGTTACTGACTCTCGAGGCCCTGTCTTAGAAGGGCCTTGTGTCAGGATCTAGCTTCAAGACTTTCATCATTTCAGCTGATACTGTGCTTATAAGGTGCATATTCCTAAATTAGATTACATGTAATCATATCACTACACAGCAAACCTGGGAACATGAGTCATTTGAGCAGAGGAACAGTGTGCATGTGGCACAGAAAGGGGGGTAAATAGGGCCCAGCAGCGAGGGTTTCCCCCAGGCGGCCTAACAGGTAAATCCATCCATGTCAGACATTCAGATAAAATCTATTTGATGTTGCTGAAACATGTTTGACTTATAGGAAATGAGATGCATAATTTGTTAAATTTAATGAAGGGTTTATTGATCAGATATTTTGCTAAACCTGTTTGTTTACCTATTAGGAACTCACCAAATGAGATTTATACGACTAGATTGGTAACTTAATATCTAATATTAACCCCATTCAAACAGCACAGTGTGAGATAATTGCATTTATTACCCATAGTGTTTTGTGAAGGGTGAAAGCGAGACGACTGTCCCGACAATACCTTACCGTCACAGAGAAAATGATAGAACATAATGAGATGTCAGTGTGCAAAATGTTATTTGAGGAATGATGTTCAGTCAATGTCTATTTTTCTATTTTCCTGCCCGCTCTTTCTCTCCATGGTCTTCTGTCGTGAGACGCACCGTGGAGATGGAATGTGACGTGCTATGAAGATTTGCTTAATTTAGCCAAATAAATGAGATTTTGTAAGCCCTCTCTTGCCAAAGCGTATTATTGTCAGACAATATCCATGACAGAATGGCTGTGTGGCAGGTTACAGTCCCGCTACATCTGTCAAGGGATGTGGAAGGTGGTGGGAGGAGCTGAGGCTGCTCTTCCTCTCCTCCTGTAGGGATGTGCATGGTAATGACTGCATAGTGAAATTAATGTGCTTTCTGGCATTTCCTCCTCTTAATTATCAGCGGAGGATTTGCTGTGGTCTGGTGGCTTCATCATATTTTAAGCAAGAATACTAAACCTAACCACATGGATATGTCCTCACCTGTCATGATATTTGGACATATTCATTATCAATGTATTTTGTTGACATTGGCTTTACTTGCTCAAGACCGTATGTGTAAGAAACAATCAACCCACTGTATAGAGAAGTAATGAGGTGGTAACCCTTTTGCCTCAAACTGGGCTTGCCTATTTGATAAAGGGGATTTTGTATTTTATATGGGCTGTGCACTTGTTCTAAATATTTAGGGGCATGTGGCCCCCCCATGTCGGCCCCAGAATCTACACCTGTTTGTAGGGGGTAGTGCTGTCTAAACAGTACTGTCAACTCCACCACAGATACTTAAAGTACATTAAGCCAATAAAACTGATGAATGCAGTATACTGTTACTTACAATGGAGTGTGTGGTATTGCTACTTTTACTTAAGTAAAGGACCGACTTCTTCCATGGATGACTTTCATATGTCTTGTATTGACTTTTAATGGCTTTTTGTATCTAACATTTAATGCTTAAGTTGCACTTGCTTAGTGTTTGTGTTTCTAAAGGTTTTATGGTATAAAATAATTCTTAGTTTCTTAAGGCTTTAATGTCCTTTTCCTCATCATGGCCCAGAAAGTGATTAAAGGGGACACACTAATAATCAGTCTTTTAGAATAAAAGCACTTAGCTATAGCCACAATTAGCACAGTGTGTATGAACCCTCCCCCACCCTCCAGTATATTGATAAAAAAATAACAAAAAATGTTGCTATGCAACAACAGACGACCGTACTGCTGTCTAAAATAATCATGAGCAAATGTAATTATAATCAAATATAAAGTAGACTAATTATCATTATCATTATTACTGCTGGTTCTGGTATTACAGTGTGCTGCAGATCTGTGTGTGAATTGTCCAAGTGGTGTTGCCGTACCTCAGCAGAAGCTGTTACTGAACTGCTGGTAGGTACAGTCACTGTCACACTGTGCTCTCATTACTTTTAGATGTGTTATACAATGGAAAACTAGAATATGGGTGTCACAGTGTTACGTACATTAATGTTGTGCTGCATGTGTAATCTATGTAGACATTAGCTGTCATTCATTGTATATTCATAAAGGCTAGCTGTTCTTTGCTCTGATAAATAATATAAAATATAGACTAATTTGATTTATTTATTAATTTTATTTTATTTCATATTATTTATTTTATTTTAGTGTCAACACTGGGTGGACCTGGCAGATTTTGTTCCCCCAATGTTGACCCCATGGCTACAGCCTTGCTGCATTATAATGCCAAGGGTGGCTATGGTTTGATTTATAATGTTTTTAGTTATTTATGCAGCAGTAATTACACAGAAGCAGCAGCTGCACTGTCATTAAAGAGAGAGAGATGCTAATGAAAATCAGTGAAAAATAAAAGACACAAGTAGCCTAAAAATAAAACTAAGATATGAACAAATATGAAAATATAACTGAATAATGTCAGTCTTTCTGTCTCAGTCACTCGCACGCGCGTCGTGTTTCTATGACATCAAATGTCAAATCAAATGACATCAAATGTCATAGAAACAGAACGGTGACCCGGCCGAGGTCACGTTTATAAGGCCTTCAGATCATTGTGATCTCTCACTTTGCACTTGGATTTGGACCAGAACCAACCTGTGGAAAGATTACTCTGAGATTTGAGCAGAAAGCGAACTTTTTGGAAAACACTTTTCAACCTTTCGGACCACTCAACTTTGCCGAGAACCCGAAGATGGCCCCCAGGGACTTAGACCTAGGTAAGACAACTTCTAGATTTATTTTAGCATTTTAATGGTTGACACGACCTCTGAAATTGTTAAAAGCGTTATCAGTTTAAAAGTTGAACAGTTCACAGCATTATTAGGTCTGTTGGAAAACTCCAGATTTGATGAAAACAGACGCTAATTTCTCATGATCACATTCGTTATCACACTAATGCACGGTTTGTCTGTAAGTTGATGTATTTGATGGACAGGATGTATTAAATCTACCGGGACAGGTGCGGAATGTGTTAATAATTAATGTAGTGATTTGAAAACGCTGCTGATTGTGTTTGAGGGTATCAAATTATTGACATGTGACAATCTGTCATCAGTTCTAGTTAAAAAACAAACAAAAAAAAAACATGGCGACCGGGCTGAATTTTAAACGTTATCAAAATGTTATCATGTTGTGCGCCATGGCAACGATGGCACTATTAGGAGCGAACGTCAGGACGTGAGGACGCACAGGTGTAATCAGACCAGGGCACGGTCTCCTGAGTTTGTTTTGATTGTTGAAGCCTGGCTTTTTGTATCTTAGTGTCAAAGTATATCATATTAAATAAACCTATTTTTTACCATTAAATATTGAAATGCGCTTCGCTCGTTAGTGTGATATTTTGTTTGCAAGAGACGGATTTGTTATGTAACTGTGACTGACTGTGTGTGTGCGTCCTGCGTCCAGGATGAGATCACCTGCTACACGCACTGTGATTTGCAGCTCATACACTTTGAGAATAATGTGTTATAAACTTGTAGTTGGGTCTGCACAGAGCTCACTGAGGTATTTTTTGGATTAATGTAGCCATGGTGCACTGTACGTAATGACGCATGTAGTGCGACGCATGTGAAATACATTTATGCTGTTTATTGCAAACCATGGGGCGTGTTGTCATCACTGAAGTGATGTGGATTGATCACATTGTTACTGCAGCTTTATTTGATGCTATATAATGCAGCATTAATTGATTGTCATGCTGTCATCTGTTCAAACTGGAGGCTGAGCTGCACAGTATTTGATATTACTGTTAGAAGGTGTAGCCCTTTGTGTGTTGGTGAACTTTGATACTGATGTAGTGCAGCTGTATTTACCTAGCATATGTGTATGTTGGAGTGTTTTCCAATTTAAATTTGATTGCTGCTTATTCAATCCAAAATATTTAAAGAGTGACTTAATCAGAAATCCTTATAATATAGGCCTATGGCTAATACATTATAAGATAAGGGCTATTTTCACCCTGGTACAAATAGCACTATGTTGATATTTGCACCACGGTACAATTAGAAGCGGATGCTATTCCTACACTGGATTATAGTGATGTGTGCTGTTTATACCCACCTTGGTGCAATGTAGGCTTCCCTCATTTTGTACAACTTAACTATTAGGCCTATCTTCTCAACCTCAACCCTCAGGACCTAGGTTAGCTATAGCTAATTATCCTACCATTACAATGCAACCATGCCAAGTGGCTTTTCCTTAAGTGGATGTATGGCTGTGCGTAGACCATACGCACATCGCCCACGCAGTTGTAGTCATAGACATATGGTTGTAGTGGTGTGTCTGTGTCACTCTGCAGTTACACCTCCAAAACACTAGTCAGCAGCGGAGGTTTCTGTGAAGTGCTGTAGATGATTCAAAACACACCCAAAACACTCATTAAACTCGTCTTAATAGAGGCAATTTCAAACACAAGTACACAAATGAGCTTCACTCTAACTCCCAGTATTCACAGACAAACACGTGTGTTAATCCGTACACATTTTCCCCACAAATACAACATGCTAACGTTATTAGCACAAGCCTATGGCATTTTACATTGTATGAATTAGCCTAGCAACTAGCGATCTTTCCCTCTTCTCATATAAAACCAGGGACAACAGCAACATTCAACAAAGGTAACGGCGCACAGTTTTGCTCCATTACAACTCACAAAGTTCACTGACAAAACAGCTGTCCTGTACTAAACACGTTTTCCAAACAAATATAACATGCTAACGTAATTAGCACAAACCTATGGCATTTTACATTGTATAGATTAGCCTAGTGGCTGGCGATCTTTCCCTCTTCTCATATAAAACCAGGGACAACAGCAACATTTAACAAAGGTGACGGCACACAGTTTGGCTCCATTACAACTCACAAGATTCACCGACAAACCAACTGTCTTATACTAAACAGGTTTTCCAAACAAATACAAAATGCTAACGTTATTAGCACAAGCCTATGGCATTTTACATTGTATAAGTTAGCCTAGTGCCGAGCGGAGATTTCCTCTGTTCATATGAAACCTATAAATCCCTGAAAGATAAATCATACACAAGACTTAAAATGCTATTTTAGTGGAGGCTTTACTGTCTTCACAATTTATAGTTTCTTATCTGTGAAATAAGAGTAAATACAAGCTTTGTTTCCACTGAGGGAAATGGTTTTAGTATACAGACACAAACAGGAGGTCTGTGTTAGTTAGGTTTTTTGTACGCGCAAAGTTTGTTGTCATACAGCCCAGCTAAGAGGCCAAGGCTAAGAATAAGAATAAGAACAATCTTTATTGTCATTGCACAAAACAATGAAATTCTGTTGGAGCAGTCCTCCAGCTGCCCAGGCTTATAAATATAAAGATAAAAATAAGTAAAAACAAAGAGACATATATACAGTAGGGCACAATATCAAGAATATAAAATATAAAACTTGTGCAAGAAAAGTCCAAGTCCTTAAAGTGCCATTAGTACTGTGTGTATGTCTGTGTGTGTGATTGTATTGATGTGAAGAGAGGGAAGAGGGCGATGGGGGCTCCTGAGGAGTAGGGTGGGTGTGTGAGAGAGGGGGGAGAGGGGTAGAGTTCAGGATTTATTTATACTGGGGTGCAAATAGTCACACGATATTATAATTTGAGTATTTGATTTTTTCCCCCGCCTCAGATGGTGTGTCCTTCGTCATCGAGTACCCGGCAGATGGCTCCCCTGAAGTCATCTGGATCCTCGATGATGATGAAGGTGAGGTTCAGGTAGGTGATGTACAGGTAGGTGACTTCATTCCCCAAGTTTACTCTGATGAAGAGGATGAGGCTGAGGCTGAGGAGGACTACCATGAAGACACTGAGGATGAAGACATTGACGAGATAGACTTTGACGATGAGGACTGGGATGTCCTGGTGAGTGACGATGATTCCGGGTACGGGTCCACGAGCGAGGAGGAAGAGGAGGACGTAGAGGATGAAGAGGAGCCTCCTGCACAGCCAGTGGAGCGTCCTGAAGATCTGCCCCCAGCCTCTCCTCGGTCTGAAGACTCTGCTCCCCCAGCCTCCGGCCTCAGCTCATCCACCAAGAGAAGCAGGGAGGACAGCGACACACTTCAGGTAAGGGTGAAGAGGCAGAGGTGGATCTGTGAGGACTGCGACTGTGAGCCAAGACCCTCCACTTCAGGCCTCAGCTCTGCCACAAAGAGAAGCAGGGAGGACAGCAATACTCCTCAGGTAAGTGGGAAGAGGCAGAGGAAGACCTGTGAGGACTGCGATGAAGAGCCAAGACCCTCCACTTCAGGCCACAGTTCCTCCACACACAGAAGCGGAGAAGAGGACTACAGGAACTCTGCACCCTCCACTTCCGGCTCCAGCTCCTCCATGCCCAGAAGATATTGGCCGAGTTCTTTCCACTACCCGAGGAGGCCTGATGACAGCGACTCCGATGAAGACTGATGGCCCTGATTGGGAAACCTTTGTGTCTGGAAGGACTGATAAAGGCCCATGCAGCCTTTGCGTCTGGCGAGGCTAGCACCGCCCTCGGTAGCGTCTTGCACCAGGGCTTTTTATTTACATTTAACTCTTTTATTATAGTTGATATTGCTGGATGCATTTACCAGTGATTGGGTAAAGCCCCATGCGGCCTTTGCGTCTGGCGAGGCTAGCACCGCCCTCGGTAGCGTCTTGCACCAGGGCTTTTATTTACATTTAACTCTTTTATTATCGTTGATATTGCTGGATGCATTTACCAGTGATTGGGAAACCTTTGTGCCTGGAAGGACTGATAAAGTCCCACGCAGCCTTTGCGTCTGGCGAGGCTAACACAGCTGTTGGTAGCGCCTTGCACCAGAGCTGTTTAATTACATTTTACTTTTGAGTAATAGTTGATGGTGGTGGATGCATCTACCAGTGATTGGGTAAAGCCCCATGCAGCCTTTGCTTCTGGCGAGACTAACACAGCCCTTGGTAGCGTCTTGCACCAGGGCTTTTTATTTACATTTAACTTTTTCCATTATAGTTGATGACACTGGATGGATGTTCCAGTGCTAAGTTAATAAAGCACTTCCAAAGCACTCAGAGACGATTTACAAATTCAGAGACAAAACAACAACAAAAAAAGGCAAGGAACAAACAAGAGAACAAATAACGGATGAGGAGAAGAAACTGCAGAAAAATTGGTCCACGCTTTTGTTACCTCTAGGCTGGATTACTGTAACTCTCTATTATCAGGTAGCTCTAGTAAGTCCTTAAAAACTCTCCAGCTAATTCAGAATGCAGCAGCACGTGTACTAACAGGAACTAAGAAACAAGATCATATTTCTCCTGTTTTAGCTTCTCTGCACTGGCTCCCTGTAAAATCCAGAATTGAATT
>NC_065524.1:11483374-11577152 GCF_006386435.1 Epinephelus moara
CCCCAGTTAAAGGGTTTTTTTGGGGAGTTTTTCCTTATCCGCTGTAAGGGTCCTAAGGACAGAGGGATGTCGTATGCTGTAAAGCCCTGTGAGGCAAATTGTGATTTGTGATATTGGGCTTTATAAATAAAATTGATTGATTGATTGAACTGTCAGTGATTTAAAGTGTTAAACAGGTGAGGCTTGAGTGATTTTTTGAATATGGAGAGAGAGGGGGAGTCTTGGATGGATTTGGGGAGTGAGTTCCAGAGGACGGGAGCAGCGATGGAGAAGTCCCTGTCCCCCAGGATTTGTGTTTTGTTCCTGATGGAGGAGGAACAGGAGGTTGGCATTGGCAGAACGGAGTGTGCCGTTGGAATGTGATAGTGGAGGAGCTCAGACAGGTATTTGTATGTTATGAGGAGAGTTTTGAAATCCTGCAGCTTAGGAGGAGAGGGATGGACGGAGGCGGGCGATGTTCCTGAGGTGAAAGAAGGCTGTTTTGGTGATGTGTTTGATGTGCCGGTCGAAGGACAGGAATTAATCAAAAATGATGCTAAGATTTCGGATGTGAGTGAGGTGGATACTGTGGAGCCGTCGATGTTGAGGGTGACGTTATGGGTGGATTTGGTGACTGCTTTTGGTACAATGATGATAATTTAGGATTTGTGGCAGTTTAATTGAAGGAAACTGGTTTGAAGCCAGGGTTTTATTTCAGTGATGCAGTTTGTCAGGGTTGAGTGGGTGGCAGTGGAGATTGTCTTGGTGGAGAATAGGAGCTGGATATCATCGACGATGCAATGGAACTGGACACCATGACGGCGTTTTATGTGACCAAGGGGGGAAAGGTACAGGATGAAGAGGAGGGGACCAAACTGAATCTTGGGGGACACCTTTGAGGAGGAGAGCAGTGGGGGATTTGCAGTTATTGATGGAGATGAACTGAAGTCTGTCTGAAGTCTGATGGATGGAGGGATTGATGGTGTCGAAGGCGGCACTGAGGTTGAGGAGGATGAGGATGTTGAGGTTTCTGGCATCAGAGGGGAGAAAGAGGTCGTTAGTGATTTTAAGCAGGGCAGTTTCAGTGCTATGGTTTGATCAAAATCAGGATTGGAATGTTTCATACATGTCATTGACAGAGAGGTGGTGTTTCAGTTGGGAGGTTACAGCATGTTTCAGTAGTTTGGACAGAAAGGGTAGGTTGGAGATTGGCCTGAAGTTACTTGGGATGTCAGGGTTGAGTCCAGTTAACAGGTGAAGCATGCTATTGTTATCTATTTTCCTTTATAAAGTATAGGTGGCTATACCAGAGAAAGGTGAGTCTATACTTCGTGACAACATCGACACAAGTATTTCTGTCACTGACCAGTATAATAATATCACATTGTACTTTTGCCCACTCTGCTGCACTGTCCTGTGTTTTCAGGTGGAGGTGGATACAACAAACAGAGGGAAAGTAATTATTACTAACAGACAGACAAGTCTCCAAGTCTCTTTTTCTAAGGTATTTATAGGTGTACCAGATCCCCCCACAGAAGATGCGACAACGTGAAAGACCAAGACAGGACCAGATGAGAAGGATGGATGACTCCAGGACCAGATGAGAAGGATGGACGACTCCAGGACCAGATGGAGAGTGATGGGCGTCTTTCATTCAGTGGGTTCAGTAAGTAATCCCCTCACTAAGACTACAACGTACCATAGTGACATAAAGTGGTGCTGAGATAAAGTTAACTATACATATGTGAATTATTTTTATTACAGGAGCCTTGTTAAATATTATTCATTGATTATAATATCATTCCATGTATAGTTGAGTTCAAAAGTCTTCATTACTTGTGTTTCTGTTTTATAGGACAGGACTCCTCTGAGGTTTTGGTGCTCCTGGGGCAGCTGAGAGTGGACGTCAATCATCTCAGGTAGACCCCACGCCACAGCAGACCACTGACCCACTCTCAGCACTCGAGTGAGTCCAGAATGTCCCTGCACCTCCACCTCAACCCAGGAGACCACCCTCTTCACCCACCAGACGAAACAATGAGCGTCCTGTCCCCACCAGCTCAGAGGACGCTGTCAGTGACTGCTCCCTCTGTATTGGTGGAATTATGGCGCTCCTCACATGCACCTACAAACACACACAAATAGCTATAATAATGATAGTAATAGTAATAATAATAATAATAATAACAATAATAATAACAGTAATAGTAATAGTACTAATAGTAATATTATTAATAATAATAATAGTAGTATTATTGGTAATAATAATAATATTAATAATAATAATAGTAATAATAATAATGCATGAAAATAAGACAATAATTACAATAAAATATTTAAAAAACATAATGTGACTGTGTGTGCGTGTGTGTTGTAAAATGGGCCTATCTACAGTATGGGGTACACCAGTGTACAGGTTTCTGTGGATTTACAAAGAGTGATGTTCACCTCAGTTTTTCTCAGACCGCACTGTGCCGTCTCTTCCTGTCAAACATCTGATGTGTACCTCCTCTGCTGCAGACCTGTTACGTATTTTTTTTCTCACAGAGAAACTTCCAAATGGGTCAATGACCTGTGACACCCATGAGCTCTATAGTACACTAAAATAAGACCCATTACACAGGAGAGCTGAGTGTGACACTAGGGTATTGAAAATGTACATACGACACTCAGAGAAGCTCATAACATCACTTAAAAACTTGTTACAAAGACCTAGGGCTGTACAATATCTTTCCTAAATACAAGTAAAACGTGTGCACAGGGTTTAACGGTAACAGCAGAACTGTCTGGGAAAACTGCTGTCTTATATTGGACACATTTTCCAAACAAATGCTAACATTATTTGCACAAGCCTATGGCATTTTACACTGTATAAATTAGCCTAGCGACTGCAAAGATTTACTCTACTTATGAAGCCAGGATAAATAACACAGTAGTTACATTTTTGGGAAGGTGCATGGTCAGGCTACAGCACAGGGTACAGCATAGCCTCTGCGTTGACGCAGAGAGTCTGCCATAGGTATGGCATAAAAATCCTGCTTGGGGGGAGATAGCAGGTCAGCAGTAGATGCCATATTCAAGAAGTATACACCATATATAAGCTGGGAACCTGAAGATTAATTTGATAATAATAAACTCTATAATAAACGTTGTATTTTGGTTAGGCACCAATTATTACTGTGATAATCCTAGAGGTCACAATAGGTCATTTAGTACAGTGAGATCATTTAAAAAAATGGTCTCATTAAAATAGTCAGTTATGGGGTCTTACATCATCACAGATGAATACAATTGGTCTCACTGGATCCACAAGAGTCTCAGTCATCCAGTAATGTCTAACTTATGCAATCCCAAGACTGTTTAGGGACCCCAGTATGCAGAAATGGTCAAATACACATAGGTGAGAATAACACACGTACTGCATGTGAAGAACTGCATGTTTTTTACTGTGTGAGATGAACTGACAACCTCTGATTGTGATCCAGGTGAGCTATCTGAGCTGGGAAACCCCTACGGATAAACAAACTGTGTGTAAAGCCTGATAGCTAAACTAAACACACATATGGAGAAGAGTTTAGAAAGGGAGGAAGAAGGATAAAATGAAAAGAAGGGGAGGATGAGGAAGAGGAAGACGAAGAAGAGGAGGAAGACAAATAACTAATACAGGAGGATCAGCTTTCTGGGCCAACACATTATTAATCCTTGAAATAGCTTTGAAATCATGTGTTTCTAACCGACACAGCAAACTGGAGGAACAATGTTTCATCTGCATCAGAGACTTGATCTCACAGCTTTTAGGAACCAACAGCAAAGTGTTATCAAGTTATCGAGTTACCTCACCAGTGTAGAGTTTAGTGGCGACTTAACACAATAACCACCAGGGGGCAGCATAACAGCTCTGCATGTATTTACAGGCAGATTTTAAACTAGTGTCAAAAATACGGTTATCAAGACAAAATTCTGAGAGTTTGCATACTTTATCTAGACAACATAGAAAACATCTGAAATGTATTTTTTACAAAAAGTCAGTGATCCATAAGTTAAGAAATGATACTTAGAGATGCTCTTTTCCCATTGGCTGATAAAGGCTACATGATACCAGAATTCAAAATAATGTCAAAAATTCAGTTTTTGACGTACAATTCTGAAATAAAACACTTCTAATCTCCCCTGACAGCAAAATATTGTCTTTTTGTCATGACCACTGGAGGTTTATTTAGTGAGAAATTGCATTAGCTGTTTACAGTACAGTCCATAGTGACACATTTTGATTCACTGTGGGCTCAATTTTTGATCAGTCGAAAATCTATGTAATGTGTTTGTGTAGAACAGTCTGAAGATGCTGTGTAGCAAGTGTAGGAGCAGATAGGTTTCATTCGTTTTAGTAAAAACAGAGTGATGGACTTAATAATTTGCACTAAATTGGAATTTACAAAAGAGTCTCTACTCCAATCCTGTGAAATAATAACACTATTAATACAGTAAACAGTTGGTTTAGGACATTTATTAGGAACTGTAAGAGACCATGACCAAAATTTGGTGAGTTGCAGTTACCTTTAGATCAAGGAGGGATGGCAGTCCCCAGCATTTAACTATAACAGCTTCTCATTTTCAGTATTTGGTGGATTGGGTATGAAATGATCCAGATTCTTAGTCTGGTTAGATATTAAAGTATTCAGTCTGAGTAAACCATTAACACTGGCTGGTCTCATATTTAGTTTGAATTGGAAAGAATTAGAGATTACAGATGGTAATTTAATTGTTAAATCTACACTAAAGCATCGGGATATGATTAGGAAATGGGAATAAATGGGAATATCACCAATCACTCAAATAAAGAAAAAATCCTCCAGGGATGACAGATAATGGGTTTTCTATGTAGAACAATGCAGCTATTACAGTTTTGAAAAACTTATTTGAAAGAGACAGTATGATGTCATTTGACCAACTAACTGAAACATTTGGATTTCAAACAAGCCACCAACACTCCTACCCATGGAATATGTGACATACTGGTCTAGAGGTACATTTGGTGTATTTCATCATGTAAGGACACCATTCCTTGATTATGCAGGACCTAGATTATCACATTTTATCTGGAAGCCACTTCCTAGGTGTTTCTAGATAAATGCAAAATATTCCAATATGTGAAACTGATACCGTGGATGCATAATTACTGATAAAAATATGTTCCCAAAAAGTGTCATCACAACTGGGCTTAGAGTTTAGTGAAAGTTGCAGGTGATCTGTTAGGAAGTTTTGAAAAACTTTTCTTTGAACAGTCGCTGTAGCGCCACCATCAGGACTATTGGCACCCAATTCCTGTTGAGGAATTTTAGCATGGGACTCGACCTACTGTATGTTACCTTATTATCATGCATGGGAAGTTAGATTTCCTTGGAAGAAGAAGAATATTGACATATGCAAGAGCAGGCCCCTAATAAAAAATACCAGAAACAAACTCTGCAAACTCTGGCCCCTTAAACCTGTCTTGGGGGCGTTTTAGGAGGAATGTGGATCAGAGAAATGATGGGATACACACACAAACAAACCAGGACAGTAAATATTTCTTTGAATAACCTGAAAAGGCTCCTTTACAAACACTAGAAATCCCAGATGCCTTGATTTTATTTACTTTGTGAGTTGCTATGCTATGCTATTGCTATGCCACTTCCAAGCAGCACCAATATTAGTCATCAGATGATTTGCTTTGGGTTCCAGTCTCCCAGTAGAAATTAGAATACAGTAACCTTTCCTCTGTGACAGACAGAGCCCATGCAGGCAGAGCTGAGGAAATAGGCGCAGTGTGAAGGCGACGTCCCAGGCACTTTTTATTGTTATCTAACGGGATCAGGGCGCATCTTCAAAGCTTCACAGATAAAGAGCTCCAAAAGGCTGAGGGGACTCCTGCCTCCACAGCGACAGATCACCGATAACGGAGACAACCAGGCCCGGCCTCTTATCTGCTTTGTCATATAACTAAACGATCAGTTTAGTGGCATTGTCCCTGAGCTGCTGCATGTGGAGATCTCTGAAGGGGCGCTGCAGATCCCAAAGGTTAGGCGCTGTCTGCTGGACAGACGCGTCTCGGGTTATTTGGCAGCTAATGGACACGGTGTGATACTGTCAGTCACCATGTTAACAGAGAGCAGAGATGGCTGAACATTTAAAGCCAACCCGAACGTAAAGTGTAGTGTGATCCTACCTATACCTAACCGATTATTAATATGTGCAGCCTTTGGTGTGTGAAGGAGTCAATTGTCGGATTACCTCATCCCTCTGTGGGCTTGTTTGCGCTCACGGGCTTTCCCCAGCTTCCTCGCAGCTTGTTTTAGCATATTTACATATGAACGGGCCGACAATCAGCCGTAATTGTGTTGCTACTGTAATACCTTTGATCTGTAATGTTTGAAGCGCCGGTGCCAAATGCTGGCTCTCAGGGTAGCCGGCGCCAGCTCCTCACCAGGGTATCAAAGACATGTCAATACGATGGAGGATTGCTTGTGTTTCCCCCCCATTTGACTGCAGAAGTACCAGCCAGACGTCTATCCACTTGTAATAGGCCTGCATTGTGGAGTAAGTACTCAAATTTGGAGCTGCTTCTTGAAAATACTTTATTATAGTGTCATATTATATAGTGGAAGAAGTATTCACATCGTTTATTTATGTTAAAGTAATACCAGGTATTGGGGATCACACGTGGCCTTCTTTCACAATTTAAAGCTCTCAACATGCAGAATAGCCTGTCCCATTGGTATAATAATATATTGTTGCATTATTACTGATACATGAATGTATAAGCAGTACTTCAGTTTTGTTATTGGTCAAGGAGGAGCATATTATAACTCATTTGTAAAGATTGGGGGTAGTTTCATTAGAAGCAAAGCGTCTCCTTCATTATTTAGAACATGCATCTGTCACCTTCAATAACAACATGAAAGTAGCAGAGAAATAAAGACATGTACACTATAAACTGATGTAGAAAACTCACAGTGTGTGCACAGAGATTCATCAGAATACAGGGAATTAGGTGTTTAATGCTCAGTGCTTCTTTCCACCAATCTTGATGCTTTAAATTTCAACTATATTGGATAACTCATATAGAGATTAAATAATACATTAGATCAGTCATATAGTTCAAAATGAGAGCCCTGACTGAGCCCAGCCTTAGAAGTCTGGCCATTCTGACACCTTTCCTCCGGTGCTACTGTATGCAGCAGCAACATGAAAGCATATCTCCACCTCTGCAGGACATGCAGCTGTTTCTGCAGAGCCCCTGGTTTCAGTCGGGGCGGACAAATGTATGAGCTCAGGAGGGTTCTCACAGACTCGGCGGCGCCAGGTCTTCACACACTCACAGGATATGTAAAGACTTCAATAACGAGCCATTAACTTCTAATCATCGGGATCGATCAGGCGTTAACAAGGGCCTCTACATATGCAAATTGTAAGCAAGCAAGGGGCCAGGGCCCCTATAAAAAGCTGACCCTGGACAGAGGCTACCACCACACACTCCCTCTGGCATTCAGTGGATTTACAGGTCACTGAGCAGCACTGCGAACATGGTGAAATACTTTTCTGTGGACTGGCTGGCCCAGAGCCATCACCACAACTTGCCGACTGAGGACCACGGAGCTGGCACGGACACCTCGTCGACCTGCAGACCCCATATTCCCTGCATGGTGCAGCCGCGCCCGCCGACTTTTGGCAAGGGTTACCTGCAGCCCAAACCCAAAGCATTAAAGCCCGCTGAACACACGGAGCTAGTGGAGAGCAGCGGGCAGGACTCCAGCCTGTGCTCACTTTCTCATCCCACAAGCTGCGCCTCACCAAGTAAGTACTCAGTAGTATAGTAGCCTAAAAGTCCTCAATTCAATCCAAACTATATTGTGCGTCTTTACGCATGAGCAGTGTTTGTAACCACATTTTCCGTTTCTCAGTTTCAGAGTTCAGTGGGTATTCATCCGGGTATGACAGCGAGGCGAATTCCTCTGAGTGTCTCTCGGTGGATGAGGGGAGCGACATGGAGAAGGACGGACCGCAGCGCCGCGTGCGCACTAAGTTCACCCCAGAGCAGATCAGCAAACTGGAAAAGATCTTCAACAAGCACAAATATCTGGATGCTGGAGAGAGAGTGAAGACAGCGCAGAAGCTCAACCTCACAGAAACTCAGGTAAGCCGAGACTATGCATCAGTGTATTTATATAAAGTTTTACTTTAGTGTAATAACGCTGAGTGATAAGTATCGCTGTGGATGCTGACTGTATTTTTGCTTCCTCTCAGGTCAGGACCTGGTTCCAGAACAGGAGGATGAAGCTGAAACGGGAGGTGCAGGACCACCTCGCCCCTCAAATGCCGCCGCTGATGTTCCAGCCTCTGCCCCCGGTGCAGTACCACAGCGTGGCCGGACAGCGACCTCATTACCCTGCGACCGGCCCGGCCTTTTACCCGCTCCCAGTCCCGCAGCTGGTCCAGATGCCTCATCACCACCCTCCTCACCTCATGATCCACAACCCACGTTTCTACTGATGAGCTGCCAACTATAGACTTTTCCTACTGAAACACTTAAAATCCAAACAAGTGCAATCCAGAGTTGTTTTATCTGATGTGTGATTTTTATTATATGTGATATAAAAGTTGTATATAATTTACATAAAGTCTATTTATTGTTGAATAAAGTCTATTCGCTTCGCTGCAGCAACAGACTCTTTTTTTTGTGCTTTGCATACATAACATCTAAGCTATTGGATGAGACCTCAATACTGGATTCTTAAAGATAAAGGTGATGATGTTATCTTTATTGCAGGATTAGCTCAACATGAATAGATCATCCTCTCTTTCATCTTAAGGCGGGACGAGGTTAGAAGAAAGAGCTGATAAGATGGGAGTTGTCCATTAAAGTTGAGCCTTATCACATCTCATTGTATGGCTTCTGTTTATCTCATAATATCAGGTGATGAGAGGCCAAAGCACAGTCAGGCCAATCCATATAAACAAATCATAATAAATTAAATCACTCAGGACTGTGCATTGTGTAGGCTGATATACATGCCACAGACCCCAAATTCTTAATGGGCGTCTAATACAGACATTGTGGCTTTTCCCCTCACCTGTCAACACAGACTGACCATATGCTCCGCTTTCATATGCGTTGTTTGCCCCCCATCTCTGCACTTCAAAGGCCAGCTAACGGGGAGATCATGGTCAACAATTAGTCCTAATTAAGCCGCTCATTGATGAGTTTACACCGGGCCCTCCGGCCTGGCTCCAGAGAGTCTGGGCTTTTGTGTGACTCACAAATCTGAGCTCTGGTTTGAAGTCTGAGGCCTGCGGATAAAACCTGATTGTGTGATGAGATCTGGAGATACACACTTGATTCAGAGTTATTTTCAAATAATTAAAGGGTCACATGCGACTGTATTTACACTTTACTTAACTCAGGGTCCTTATTCAATATTTCCACTCAAATATAGCTGATGCAAGTGAAAGGAAATAATTGGTTGATGATTTTTTTGCTGTATAATTTATTTGATAACAATGTAGTAGTGCTTCAATTTGCTACCAGGGGTGTAGGTTTCATTTAAACACTGGAGGGACACATGAAATGGGGGATTGGGGGTGTCCTTCGCCAGAAAATTTAAGGCATCAAACAATTTATTTCCTGCATTCTGGCATGGGCGGATTATGACGTGATGGGCCCCTGGGCACAGATATGTAAAGAGCCCCACCACTTCTCTTACACAGGGGCAAGACACAGACTTTGTGGTGGTTTTGCATCTCTAGTTGATATGCATCTTTTGGTGGGGTTGTGTTTTCATATGGTCATTTTGAGTGTTTTCCTGGCCTGACATTTGACATTGTGCAAGTGAAGGGCCCCTGGGTTTAGGCCCCAGTCAGTAATCTATTCATGTATTCTGGTGATTTTTTATGCACCAATTTGTGCCTTTTAGTAAATGTCTCCAAATTTGTCAAATAGCTTCTTTTGTGTTTTTATTGGGGGGTAAATGTACATGTTCTAAATACTGGTGGTGGTGGTGTCCCCTGCATTCCCCCCATGAGCTACACTAATTCAGGTTACCTGCTGTATGGGGTTTGAAGGGCCTAAGAGGCTCCTCAGCAAATGTCTCATTCAAATAAAGTCAACAAAGATCAAACAGAACTTTCTCACTTTCAGACTGCGGTCACACCCTCCTCGTCCCAGCATAACAAAGGCTTCATCATCACCAGGCTGCCTGATCCTCAGACAGCTGGGCGCATCTGTCTGTGTCTGCAAGGGCCAATCACAGATTTGACAGCCAGGGTTGAGGCATTTGATTTGGACGAAAATATAATTATATTCGGGAGATTTCGATGTCTTCAAATCCCAACAATGGCTGGATTATTAGATGTAAAGTGATAAATTGATGTGGCCAGTGGCAAAGTAAATCGTACATCTTACTATAAACAGTTCTTTAAGCGCGCCTCATATCTGATATTTCAGATAACCGCCTTGTATTCATAGCGGATACCGCCCTGAATCACTTCATGCAGAGATCATTCAGTCTGAGATGCCGGCTAACTGATACTCAGACTCACTGGCGCCGGAGCATCACAGCCAGCCATGGACGTGAGAAAAACCACAGTCCGGCCTCTATTAACCTCAATTACAACCAACCATCAAGTTTCTATCGTTCCGTTGAGAAGCCTTTGCATATGCAAATAAAGACGTGTGTCCCTCCTATATAGGGGCCAAGAGTCACCCAAGGGGACACAACACACACACCTGAAGCTCACTGCTGGGACACATCATGGCAAACTTCTCTGTAGAATGGCTTTCCAAGAGTTATTATGAGGATGCTGCGCGTCATCCAAAAGTCCACAGCGAAATGGAGGATTTTACAAAGGGATCAAGAAGCCAATACTCTCCAAGCTCTCCAAACAGTAAGTTGACTGATAAAGCTTGTTATAAGTGCTGAGATCGGCATGTCCTTGTGTGAATGTCGATTTTGAGTTGAATTAATTAAGGGCTCTGTTGTTCCTTTCAGATAGCTGCGGTTACACTTCGGGCTCTGAGAGCGAGGTTGGGGATGACAGTGAGGGAGAAGCCGCCCAGCAACGAAGGATGAGGACCAAGTTCACCTCCGAGCAAATCGGCAAACTGGAGAAGGAGTTCAGCAAGCACAGATACCTGGGTGCAATGCAGAGGAGGAAGATTGCTGAGAAGCTGAACCTCTCTGAAACTCAGGTGAGTTTAGAGCAGTGGGTCTAGAGACCTCCGGTAACATTGCTGAGGTCATCGAAAAAGTGCCAGTAAAATGGGGAACAGTTGTGTGATGTGTGGCTCCTGGTGTGTGTTTTCAGTTCAAAATCATAATTGAACATGTTTTACATTTGTTAATAGCTGTTTTGTACCCCCAGGTGAAAACATGGTTCCAAAACAGGAGGATGAAGCTGAAACGGGAGGTCCAGGAGTTGCGTCCCGAGTACCTGTCGGTCCCTATGAGCGCTCTGCTGCCGCCTCTGCTGTTTCAGCACCCCGTCCTGAGTGGACAGCTCCCCGCCGGCAGCGGCTTCTACCCACAGCTGCAGCCGCTCCACAGGTCGGCCCTGCCGGCTCCTCTGCACCACCAGCACCGCTCTATGGCTGTGTCAATGCCTCCACACTTCTACTGAACTCTGACACCCCCCCAAAACATGTTGTCTAGAATCTAGATACTTTTTCAATACTCTCTCTGAAAGAGGGGTTTATAAGATGTTTAATATATCCAAAGCACTACAGTAGATGTTGATGTAATTTTTATGTATGATTTAAAAAATGTTAATGTATTTGCAGCAAATATTATATGCTGTATGTCACAAATAAAACAAATAAAAACCAGAGACCGCCGTTTTGCGTCATTGCTTGGAATATTGACGATATATTTTGTTATACTTACCAATGTACAATGAACAATGAACAAACACAACAACTAAAATGTTAAATTAAGAGATATAAAACACATACACCTTTTATAGGGCCCTTTTGTTTGGACACATTTTACATCTCATTTTATCTCTTCCCAAAGTAACGTAAGAGATAAAACACATGAACTCTTGGCCATATAATCAAAGCCACTATTAAACCAGTAGATCCCGTGTGTTGCCATCTTTTGCAACATTGATGTTAACTTTTAACAAAAGGAACAAATGGCGCAGTGTTCCTGTTTCCACCATATTGCGCTTTATTCTCAAGCTTTGTGCCTCTCTCGCCATCTTTTTCCTTGAAGAAACTTCACAGCAGTAATGGAGGATCATAGACACGCAAAGTGACCAGTTTTCTCACGCTCCTATTTATGAGAGTATCTGCACATATTAGGATGAAGTTTGGGGTATCACAGGCTCTGGCCAGCCTGTCTCTCGCTCCTGTGTCCGGCTGCTGCAGGCAAATATTTTGCTTTGGACGTCCGGTGGCGTGGCTCCGAGCTGCGATGGCTCTCTGCTCGTTGTAGATTTGCATCTTCAAAGGGACATCAAAGCGGAGGTAACTGCTAGATCATTGAGATCCATTGAGCTCTATTGTCTCCCGATTGAACCATTCGCACTTAGCTGAGAGACGCGCTGGGACGGCGCCCTCCAGTCTGCCCGAGGTGTATATTGCCTCACGTTAAAGTCATTAGTTGACACCAGCTAAATAGGTAACTGATTGAGTCACTGTCATAAAGCAGCAATGCCTTGTTCACTCATGATTTGCAGTTTGGATTAATACCTGCTGGTGGAGTGATTACATTGACTGCAGGTGAGCAGGCGCTGACATATGCTGTGTCAGTCAGAGCTGGGCTCCTTTGGCAGGTTTTAGGATGAGCAGCTGATTCAAAAGAGGACTGGGGTTGTTCAGGAAGGCCTGCTCCTGCAAAAACCAGTAGGTTTAAAAGGAAAATAAATACTGACACCTCCCACCAGGAGGCACAATTACCAAAGGAGACGATTAGAATTCCATGCACCAGGCAACAGCGACTATAATGAGAAGAACATTATTCATTTAAAGGCTTATTGGACCATATATCCATTTATGCAGCACCTCTATACAAAGCAGCAGCCAGTGCAAAGACCTCAGTCTGTAGCATTAACTGGGACAGTTCCTGGCACTAATGGCAACATGAGCATCAATAAATGATCCGTCGTGAGAAGAGGTCAGAGAACTGGTGACTTGAATGACAATGAGCGTTTCACTGATCCCTTTGACTAAAGGTGAGTGGCTGGGTGGAGAGGTGCTAACTGTCTCACTAAAGCTGCAGCTGGATGGCAGCAGACAGACTGGAGCCAAAGCTGGATGATGGGGAGAGGCCAAAGGTTGTTCACCAAGTTCAGCGAGAGAGAGCCGCTAATGAGATCTGCAACATGGACTGATGATTATAATGATGGAATCAAGCCGAAAGTGTATGGCTGTCAGGGAAATTACTTCAGCTGTTCCACATGTGGATAATCACTCAAGAAATGTGTGTTATGAAAATAGTTGTGCCCTGAAAACTCCCCAGAAGTTACAATTTAATGATATAATACACTGGCCTAATTATTCAAGTTGTCTTGTTGTGAGTGTGTACAGTTTGGAGGTGCCTGAACTGGGTATTTGCTTGATATTCTATGTCAGTTTACACTTTCACTCCACTACAATTCAAAGAGTAATATTAACATGTTAGTACTTGTGACTCAGCTGGATAAATGTGGCAGACATAGTTATTTTACAGAGTAAAATTTTTACATTCATGAACATGGATGGATTACTGAACAGGCCCAGGGGCCTAAAGTGTCCCCGCTGGCCTTTACTTGCAAAATGTCACTCAAATCAACACGTACCAGTGAGGAAGGGATGCAAAATGACCACAAAAAGATGCAAAGGAACTGCAAAGAGACACTGAATTACTCCCAAAAGGATTAAAACAACCACAAAGAGACACAGAACAAGCAAAAAGGAAAGATGACTACAAAGCAACCAAAAACAACATAAAATTATCTTTAAGAGACACAAAACCACAAAAAATGCATAACAACAAAGAGATGCCAAACATCACAAAGACAGTGTGTCTTGCTTATATGAAGTAGAGGCGGTAGGGCCTCTTGGATGTCAGTGTCCAGGGACCCATTGTCTATTATTTGACCATGCTGAGTGTCTATATCCATATATTTACTTACTGTTTTACAGCTGTTTACACCTCTTTGTATAAATATACTGCAGTTATACCTATCATGCATATAGGTTCCTCTTTACCTTCAGTTTATTCATTTGCAATTACTGTTTAATTTATATTATTTCATGTTATATTTTATTTATGGTATATTTTGTCCCTTACCAGTATCCTTACTTGCATTATGTTATGTTTAGATTCTTTCTTACTTGCGTGATCTTCTGCCTCTTTTTCTACATATTTAATGAGCACTGTTGGAGGGAGCCTGAGACTCGACATTTTCATTGCCAACAACTGCCTCTCTGTTATTGTTGTGCATACGATAAATAAAGACCTTGAACCTGATATAATGTAGTGCATCTCTAAAGATTAAACCAGTGGTCCCAACCTTGTAGGATTGTTTGACTCAGATATTTATGATCTCCGTATTTTCCATGAAAGAGACATTTTCTCTCCTCTAACATGGTTTCATTTAAATGGTTCAAGGCCCAAAGAGGTCAAATGATCTCATTCTGTTTGTTGACTGTCCAGCCAAATGTGTTATAGGTAGAGAGGTGACAATGCACTTATTAAATAGGCGTTCATGAAGTAATTTGTATGCCTAAAAACAATGATTAATGATTTGACCTATGACCCCTAAAATGCACTGAAGTTGTGTTACTGCATCCGGTCCTTGTATTAACTCATAGGTAACATAAAGGCAAAGTGCAGTGACTACATTTTTTAGTGTCTTTGACATCATAGGAAGCTTTTTTAATTTCTTACTAGATTGTATTTGTTTAATCTGGCCGTAGATGTCTGTTTCAAAATAGCAACAGAGGGAACTTAGAGCAGAATAATATTATCATATTCACTTCATCAGGTTTGATCTACATTAAGATTACTTGACATCATCATCTGCATCACTGATCTTGCTGTTATCACTGTCACATTATCAGTTATTTTGTCACTGGCATCGTCCTCATTCTCACTTTCACCGTTTGCCGTAATATACTTACTGCGGTTTTCCATGGCCTGATAGAATCTCAAATCTCAGGGAACCCAAGGCAAACTGCAGTAAATACATTTCCTGCAGTTTGCTTTGGATTTTGGTTGGATTTTGTAGATACTGCAATTTTTAAACCCTATTTGCTCTGGAGCTGAACATGATTGAATTCTGTCACAAGATAAAACAGATATCCAAAAGTCTGATTTCAGTCTTAACTCAGTTTTGGCCAGGATTGTAGTTACTGCGGTGAACCTTTGAAAGGCAGAGAAGTTCACATCAAAGCCAAAAACAAAGCAAAGTTGTGCAGCAAAATGTGTAACAGATTTTGTTTTACGTCTTTCCAAGCCCATCAATCATCTCACTCCCTCTCAGATTTATCTGGTGAGCCTCTGAAGGACCCCTAGTCATAGGTTGGAAACCACTGGACAAAAGTACGTCACTGTATTTAAAGCAGTTAAAACTCACTTCACCCGGAGCAGCTACAACAGGAAAATTATATTATATATTATATTATATGTAGCAGTCAACGTGTCTATTTTCCTGTAGATCTTTACTTTTGATACTTTAATCATATTTTGCAGTAAAGGGTTTTTAATTTATAACCTTAACTTGTAATGGAGCATTTATATAATGTTGGAACTTTCACTTAAGGACCTGAGTACTTCCCCCGCCACTGCTTTTTGTTTCAGCCTTTTCACTGAGAGTGAAAAAGATAATTATATAATCTAAGGCTTGAAGAACACACAAGAACAAATGGAAGCTTTAGTAGACTATTAGTTATTTGGTGGTGACACATTGGGCAGTTTTGGCAGTATACAATTACAACACTTTTAGCAGCAAATAAAAGGTTTTTAAAAAAGTCAGAGTCTGTTTAAGATGTCTTCTTTTTATGGTGTTAAAGCAGCAATACTGAGGCAATTTCTTGGGCACTGTTGCCCATCAGAGTTGCCCAAAAAAACTGCCTAGTGTATCACCACCTTAAGTCATTTATATGCAGTTAAAAATAAGAATATACTCAACTTAAAGACACCCACTACTTAGAGTCTAAAAAGTGAGAATGCATAAATGTCAAATCCAGTATTTAAAGCCAAGATTTCTTTATTCAAACACATCAACAGACAAATTATTCAGACGCAAACATGTGTGTTATATAAACAATAATGTAGCGGATGCAACTCTACACACATAATGTCATCATGAATAAATATGATGAAATTTGAGTTATGATAATACACAGAAATGAATCACAGAGACACAATATTCACCTGAGGTCAGTGTGTCATATTTTACACTTAGCAGTCTTCCTCCGTCTATGTAGTAAGTCCGTGGCAGGCAGGAGCCTGGGGTGTATGTGTGTGTGTGAGTGAGTGTGTGAGTGCTTTCAGGTCAGCTGTCATGCGGAGAGGATGATGAAATGGTTGTCTGCCTGGTGGAATACCTCTGCAGCCCCATTTTCCCATGCCCTATGCCTCTTTAAAGTTACATCTGAAAGAGGTATATGCATAGGAAAAAGGAACAGCGAGTGCAAAGAGCCATGCCGCCCTGTCGCTGCACGCTGGAGCCTGGAGGGCAGGGAGGAAAAAGAGCTGGTTAGTGACATGACTGCACGTACAACAGGAGTAATAACTCAGATATTCTTTGGCTGTTTGACCAGGTGAGACTGCTTGACTGTGGAGGCAGCAGGCTGAATGTTAAATATGAAAATGAAAGAAAATGCAGCTTATAAAAACAATGCTTGTAAGTAAATGTTTGGACATTTTTCTAGTTTACAACCAAGTTTTAAAATGAATGAGGCGTAAAGAGGACTTACCCTGCAAAGCTCCAGATGAGTCTCTCCTGAGAAGGCACCTCCTCTTGGCCATTTATTCCTCCACAGGGACCTTGAAGATGTTTGAGAAAGACAGAGTAGCTGTTGTGTGTGCTCACTCAGCACTTCTCCTCCCTCCTTGGTTTGGAGCCATGGCGACACACCTGCGGACACCACAGATGCCTCTGGAGAGGAAAAAAACCAACTCTGATATACATTGTTCATTGTCTGCTGTGGCCGGATCACTCTGGTTAACAGTGAACTTGTTACAGTTGTCATTATCTCCTATCTGCACATGCTGCAGACGTCACAGACGGAGCATGGAAGAGGGGAAACGTTAAGGACGGCTCGTTCCTGCCGGTGGAGAAGTTTCTTATCTGTTCAGGGTTTTTTTATTTTTTCGCTCCCTTTCTCTCTCCCAGAACAGGGGCCCCCATGCTTTTTAGCACTCAAGGTCTCTGGACAAGGACTCTCAGGGTGTGCTGGTGTGAGACACTGACACACACACACACACACACACACACATGCAGTGTACTGTGTAGTGGAGGGAGTGTTATGACATGTCAAGGCCAGTGCAACCAGGCGAGGATGAAACTGTGCTCTCGTTTCGGAGCCTCTGAGTTTGCACAGTTTGGAGCAGCGGTCATATATCACAGGGTTTAATAAAAGGAGATATAACTTAGACGATCATGTTGGCCCAGTTGAGGTCATCTCACACCACAGTGTATCTCTGGGCTGAAGAATCTAATGATGAGCAGCACGAGGAGAGGTGCATGATGTTGACTTTTGGTCAATAAATGCATGTTTATTTTGTTATCGTAAATGTGTACAGCCCTCAAATTAATCATGTGCGATTCAAGTTTGAAGGTAAATGGTTAGAAGCCGTGGTGCCCACAGAAATCTTTCATAGGAGCGGCCAGATGGGGACACTGAAAACCTTAGGGTGGCAAACCAAAAGTCATAACTGAATTTCAGGTATTCGATTATGCTTTTGAAGTATAGAGGCCAGCTCGAGGCTGCTATGAGAGTTAAGGAGTTGCATGCTAATATACTTTAGTTTCTCATTTTCCTAATTATCTTATGTGCATAGACTAATAAGAGTACAGTTAACATTTTGAGGTCCACACAAATCCTGCTTTAATATGTTATGTATCTATCAGACTGTCTCATGCACAGTTGGTATGTTTTCCTATGAAAAGCAATGCACCAAAATTCGGACATATCCCACATAATGATGAGCCAGTAATTTATGCATAACCCAAGTATTCTGGAAGGCTGCAATCATGAGACCAATGTGCTGATGGGAGTTAAGAGGGATGCAGTCCTACGCAGTTAGGAGGCAGGTTATTGTGGCGGATGGCTCTCAAAACTCAGGAATTTCTCCCAGGAGACCAGTGTTCGTAACTGTGTAAGTTATTCTACAGTATGTCCTCAGCAAGTTTCTTTCCCCAAACCTAATCTCAGTAACTTTACTTGCCAAAAGCTAACCTCTACCTCTGCTATGTTGGTTGGTAGGTTGATATTGTCTGTGATTTATTGTTCCCTTAAATGCGCTGGTTGTCCTTTTCCTTAAAAAAGACAAATTCGCAACTTTATCTTGAAGGAGTGTATTGATTGTAAGGGACAAAACAGCCTTCCTAAGTTAAGAAGAGACACATACGTACCCATAGAACCCATTTTCATTCCGATATCTTGAGGTGAGAGTTCAGGGGACCCCTTTGAAAATGGGCAGCAATTGTATTAGGATGGCCATGGACCCCTCCTGGCCACCGATGGGGGCACCACTGGCTGGAAGATATATCTTGTCAAATACAGAATTAAGGACATATATGCATATTTAACATCTCACTCATATAAAAGCCTTTGGACTCACCATTAAAATTCAGATTGAAAATTATTATTTAGGAGGAAAACAGATTATGTGAGCTCTGATTTGGGGGAAATGGAAAGTGAGTTCAGTTTTCCTTTATGGTGCTGATTTAATGCTGTCAATTGTCTATGAAATGGTGCAAAAACAGTCTGAAACGTTCTGGTGCACAGATGATAAAACATTTGTCTAACTTAGTCCCTGAAACCTTCGAAAAGACTATTAATTATTGCAATTTAATTTTTCATTATTGTAATTATACAGTACATGTGTTAGGGATTTATGCATTGTGTTGTGAACAATATTTGAACTGGTTTTCTTTAATTTTAGTGTCTTTGTAGATGTATATGTGGGATTCTGGAGTTTATTAATGTGTGGGGTCTTGAAGGCTGTGCAATAAAAATGTAATTAATTAATTCCTGTATCAGTAATAAAATTATTTCTTTTAAAGAGTGTAAAGACAGTGGCTTTACTTTTCATACATAGACTAAATTATTTTAATAATACGTAAGCTCTGACCTTTTTCCTGACAGACAGAAATATAAGTTCTTACAACCACCACTTGGTGGCGGCAGTTTCAAACTCTGACTGGCAGCAGACTGAGGTCAAAAACTATTTGTATGCAGTATGGTGTAATTATAAATATTTATTTTAATGCACTCAGGATAACATGCAGGTAAGGTACACTACAATGACTGCAGTGAAGTGAAATACCCACACTGACAGTGTCTGAGCGATGCTGTGAGCCGTGCCCTTTAGGTGAGATAAACACAAAGCTGTGCGATCAAGGTCCTGTGAGCAGGGGCATATTTGTGCTCTGACGGTGAAATGTGCAGTAGTCATGGAGAGCCTGTGTTTACTGTTAGCAATTACTGTACTTATACAGTAAATCCAAGACACAGCATCCTCTCCTCACTACTCTCACTTACTACCTTAACGCAGCGTTTCCCCCTACATCAAAATGTCTGACTCATTTCCTCCACGTCTCATGAGGGACTGCTCTTAATTGGGTACACTTTAACATGCAGCTTTTAAAATCCAGTCTTGTTTTTTTTTTTGTTTTTTGTTTTTTTCTTGCAGGGTGTTTCATTTAAGCGGGGCAAATTTGCAGAGTTAAGCAGAAAAAAAAACAGCAACAAAAGCTGCTTGTTCATCTAAACGCATCTGCCACGGAGCAGGAGCAAGTTCACTCAGCACAATGTTTCGGAGGCAAATCGTGGTTTAAGAATCTGACAGCTTGACAGGTTGTAAGGGTGTGATATTTCCTCAACTGCAACATAACAAACACCTGTAGTTGTTGGCAATTTGTGAGATGTGTTATGCTCATTAGCAACAAATGGAGGTGCTAAGGTTTGACTCAGAAATACCTCCTGTGCAGGTTTGTATATTAATGTACGAAGAATGTATATGTGTATGAGTATACACTAATGCAAGCTGGTGTGTGAAGACATTATTATCAGCCATGATATAGCAGCTTAGCTCTGGTCAGCCTGTCAACTGGTCCACTGATTCTTCAGATATCTCTACTTATAACTAGTAGGCTGTAGTTTTAATTGCTAATTATTTATTAAAACTACTCGATGGATGACATGGTCCCCAGAGCAGAGAGCCTACTGCCTTTAGTGATCCCCTGCTTTCCCTCTAATGTCACCATGAGGTCCACAGTTTGTTTTTAATCAAATGTCTTGAAATGTTTTGGATAAATAACCATGAATTCAGATGTTTAGAGTCAAACATTTAGTTCAGATTGACTGCAGATATTGTATGTTCTCTGGAGGATGAATCCTAATGACTTTGGTGATCCCCCGACTTTTCATCTAGCGCCACCAGCAGGTCAAAAATTGCTCTTCTATCTACAAAATGGATTGGCACACACTTTTGTGCAGACATTCATGGTCCCCAGCATAGCTTCTCATTGTCATCATTGTTACAAAGAGAGGCTTTGACTATGGCTTAGATCAAACTAATAATCAGACTTTAGATAGACTACGTCCAAGTTAATCCATCGCATAAAACTGTCTGCTGCCACAGACTGTAACAAAATTCTTGCCATTCTGAAGCCTCATATCTGGCATTTTTTTGACATCTTGAATTTTTGGAGTCAGAAGAGGCCATATTTGGGTCAGAAGGTTGGAGCTGTGGACTAGCGAGGGGTTGACCTGAATCAAAAGCCCTTTCTACAGAGAGATTGAGCTATAGAGCCACTACAAGTCCTTTCCTCAGGCCACCTCTGCATTTTTACACAGAACTAAACAATTGCGGCATCGTGTTTGTCCCGTGTGTGATTGTAGACTGCATCCCTGCATTACGGCTTTAAAAAGAAGTGTGAGGGGCATGACATGAAACACAGCAGCAGCCTCAGGTGTGACATATAACACATGCTTCAGCAGTGCTTAAAAAAAACCCTCAGTGCCATTAACATGACAATAACAATCATTTACCATCTCTGTTATACCGTGACTGTACCTCACATACAGAAAGTCGAGGCGACATAATGGTGCAAGATTCCTGCCTTGTAGGCAGTGTAAAAGGGGCTAGAGCCTGTGGTTGCACCTCACAGACAGTCTGTCACAGCACCCACTCCCTGAATTATGCAGAACTTTAAGCCTAAATAACATTAAAAGTGGTGAGTTACAGTTGTCATGAAGGGGAAAATTAGCTATAGAGACCAAAACCTTTTTTTTCTGTACCAGGCTGTAAACATGTCTTTTTCTACTGTTAAGTTGGACATTGTAACATGGGGGTCTATGGGGATTGACTGGCTTTTGGAGCCAGCCTCAAGTGGCCATTAAAGGGACTGCAGTTTTTGGCACTTAAGTGTTGGCTTATTTTTCAGCCTGAGAGAATGCTGCTTTTCTGATACAAATTAAAAAGTGACTAATAATATCCCCACTGCTGTATATTTCCAACGGGTCGCTAAGCTGTCTGAAAAGTGGTTTCACAATATTATTAGAAATCCATAAATTAAGGAGCCATGTTGTCTTCTTCTGTCATTTGGTGCCACTGCTAACCAGGTGCCACTGATTGTTACCATGGAAATGTGGGCCTTATCCCTAAGTCAGGCTAGGCTGAATCCAACCATTAGATGAACCCAAGAGCAAAAATAAAGACTGGCATAACAATACAGACCAGGCTAAAATGCCTGTCAACCTGGCCCCACATCAAGATTCCAATTTGTACAATTTTTGGTTTATGGCCAAATGTCAACAAATAATGACATTCCCATCAGCCTCAGCTGCATTTTATCTTTATTGCTACTTGTACCAAGGACTGTACTTTGCGTAGGAGCACATGAGCTAAACAAACTATAATAGCACCATTTGCCAATATTAGCAAAACATGTTTTTCCTGCTGGAACAGGATACTTACTGCTCAAGATCATAAACTTAACTTGGACCTGAACTTTTATTCAACACTTCCTTTGCACCAGTGTCAGAGCCTCTCAGAGCTGCTTGTGCGGCTGTTGACTCTTGGTCTTGTTTTTGGCTGAAGCTGCCCCGGGAGCTATGGTTCAAAATGTCACAGTATGACATATTGAATGTTCACCATGTATTAACTTTAGAAAAACAAAGTATTGCATTTATCACAGTGCCACTGACTGAACCATGAAGGATGACTGCCTTCGGCTTCCATGTGAACTGGTCCAAAGTCAAGTTAGATACAAAGAATGCTTTCAGTGGGAAAGCCAAGTCAAGCACTTGCTATTATTCTAACATTCTTTTCAGTGTGAAAATGCTGCTTTGTTGCACATCTCTGTGAGCCTGTGTGAAACTGTGTCTCCCTCTTCCTTTCCTTCTCCCAGCGGTTTGTGAATTTTAACTTCCCCTCCCTCCAGTTTCCTACTTGAGTTGTGCTTTGTGCAGGATGCTGGAGATGCAGTTAAACAGATGGAGACGGGGGGGCTTCTGTGGGCCCCTCATGTAGGGGCCAATCTGCATCAGGCAGGGGGGCTGACAGAATAAGGCCATGGGGAGGTGAGACAAGCACCTCAACCAGGCCCTCTGGGGAGCTGGGCCACCACGCTGCCACCTGGCTCCCAATAGGAGGCCCGTGAGTTCAAGCATGCAGAGGCTGAAAGTTCTCCTCACCTCTGAGCGATTGTGGCTCTTTTCATCTGTTCTGCATACTGTAGGTGTGTCTGAGAGAGGAGGATGAGGATGGGGGGAAGAGAATGATAGAGCCTGATGAGAAGCAGTTGAATAAAACAATGATTACAGGAGGTCAGATGTATCTCAGCCTCTGCTTCTAAAACACAGCTAAGCTGCAAAAACAGAACAGATGCAAACCAATAGAGGCCAATATTTCCCTAACACATTTGCGTGCCGTGAACATTTTGAGAGCATAACCTCATTTTACATTTAAATGAATATCTCTGGTTTCATTCTGCTGCTTGTGTGTTTCTAAATGGTCTGTCTCTGCTCTCTGCAATGCGCAGGAATCTTTTTGTTGTTCATAGCCAGCTGTAATGGAGACCAGGCAGCGTTTGACCTCAAGCTTTGTCAAGACTCTAATTCATGTGCTCATATCATTCAAGGCCGTGGAACACACTGCCTGCAACCATCTCTTCTTCTTCTCTTTGACTCCAGGCATTTACTGTATCTGATGCAGAGTTACTGACAAAGAGGGCAACAGCAGCAGAGGCTTTGCCTCCATGATCGCAGGCACAGTGTTGTATGTTAGGAGATTTTTCTTTTTTTTTCAGTAGCAATAGATAAGCTGTTCTTTTCCCATATATCCTGGAGACAACATTATTCAAGGTTGGACATGTTATATATGTGAAAATCATACCATGAAAAGACTGGGGGTAAAATCCATGAAATACTTGATGGAAAACTGATGGAGGCTCATGTCACCACAAACCTATAGGGGACACAGGCTGCCGCCTAGGGGGCCAAATAGATGGGGGCACCAAAATACCTCACACCCACCCAAAAAAACCTCTTAAAAAACTTTCTTAAAAAGGGCGCTGGGGAGTGCCTCATCTGAACATTTCATAAAGAGGGGCCCCCAGCACTTTTTAAAAACGATGTGCTGCAGGTGGATTTTGTTTCTATGATAATTTCTTTACATTAACATTAGCTAGGTAGCTAACCCAATGCTATGACTCAGTTACCAACAAGCAACGACGGCAGTGATAAAAGCACAACATTAGCAACATTCAGCATCCATTGCCAGATCTGCTCCCACTATAGCATCGCTAAAGGAGCAGCAGTGACATCACGAACTGCTTTCTGTAAAGTTCAGAGATTTTCAACCAGACGCTCTCAAAGCAGCCAAAAAAGAACCTGGAGTGCTCTGAAAAAAAGATGCTGGGCATTACACTTTTTCTCTAGGCAGCCGCATGAGCGCACATATGCTCTCTCCTCATTGGGAAGAACTGAAAAATAGACATTGGTGCTGAGAAACAATTGCTATGTGGACACAGGCCCGAAGAGAAAATGAAAAGGCAAATGTCATCCAGGGCGCAGTACAAAAACAAAAAGAGGAAAAAGAAGAAGACGAAATTTACAATTTATTTATTATAATTGATTGTCAGCGAAGTTCTCATTAGTTCGTGCTCTTTTTTGTAATAAATACAATAGCTTGCCAAGAATATGCTAGGTCCGGCACTGGACAGGCAACAAATGCAAACTTATTGCCTCTCTTTTAACAGTAACAGTAATTACATTGAGATGACATTAAAAAATCTGTGAAATTGCCCTTTTTCTATCCTTGTTACTTTCACTTTCTCTGTCTCAGTCTCCTTCTCCCTGTCTCCCTCTTATTCTCCGTCCCTGAAGGTGGCTCAATCAGACGACAGCAGTGGCTGTCTGTCGTCGTCAAAAGACATTTCAATTTGGCGACCCTCCCTCGGGTTCGGGCAAATTACCACTTCAAAAGGCTGCGAGTCCCCAGGTCGCTCCCAGTGGGGTCGGCCCAGTACGCTCTCTCCCTCTCCCTCTCCCTCTCTCTCACCCCGCTGCTCAGCAATGCTGATGAGGGCCCAGGCCCCCTTGAGCACGCTCATTCCTCCATACTAAACAAAACTCTCTCCAGGAGAACGGGGAGCATGCTTCATTATTCTGCACGAATAGTGTAATGTCTTTAACTCGTGTGAGGTGGAATGTGTATGCAGTTTTTTAACCAGAATTGAGCAAATGGGGAAAATGTTACAATTACTTATTTGAAGTTGCGACTGAAGACGTGAACTTTTAGGTTAAATTTGAGGTGAGTTTTTTCTGTAAATAATATTCTTTTCAAGGTAGTTTATTTGTGCAGCTGATACAGATTACTGGGTGACCAAACATACTTGACAGGTTCAATCCCAGTTAAACCTTGGCCAATCAACAGCCATTTGTCCTACATAATACATCCTTAAAACTGCTATTATATAGTGTGATAATATAAATTTTGTCCATAGAAAAATAATAATTCCATTGAAACATGGTCTAGTCCAGTGCTTCTCAACCAGGGGCCCTTGAGGGAGATCCAGGGGTCCCCAGAAAAATGGAGGATAGTTTATTTTTCCCTATTTAATTCACTACAGAAGTGAGCTCAATGTGAGTAAGAGTCATAAGAGTGACTGTTCTGATCATACATTTCCTCTATGATTATCCACTCAACTGCAGCTGACAGCTATAGAATTCTGCTCTTAATCATATTTAACAACCAAAATCTTTTCAGATGGAGGTCCCTGAAGCAAAAGTGTATCAAATGAGGGTCCCTGACCTCATGTGTATCAATTTAGTTGTCCTTGACATAGAAAAGGTTGAGAACCACTGGTCTAGTTTATACGTTCTGTTACAGTATCTTTTTTCACCAGGCTGTTCTCATGCACTGTTCATACTATTAAAGTATTGCACAACAATTTATACGTAACCCACGTAATCTTGAGTTAGTAATTCGTGTATATCCCACATAATTGGGAAGGCTTCAATCACATGACCGATGCACTGACAGGAGTAAAGAAGGAAATAGTCCACATAACGAGAGGTGGTGTGGGTCACAAAACACTGGACTTTCCCCCAGGAGACCAGTGATCAGAACCAATCAAGTCATCACTATGTTTCTTTTCCCAAATCTAACTAAAATTAACTTGCCTAGACCTAGACCAACCTAACTTTATGTTTAGTAAGTACATAACGTCATTCTTGAGGTGCTAATTCATTAGCTCATACGAACCATTGTATGAGAATAGGGTTGTTTTGATACGACCACTTGGAGTCATGTAGGTTAGAATTTTTTTCAAGTTCTATTCATCTAACTTTTCAGGGAAATTTCTGTATTCACTTTCTTGCCATGAGTTAGAGAGACAGGCTAATTGATATAACCCCCATGCCTGTATGTTAAACACAAAGCTAAAGCTAACAAGCAGTTAGCTTAGCTTAACGCAAAGACTGGGAGCAGAGGAAAACAGCTAGCCTTGTACTGTTTACATTTTTGTACAGATTGATAAACAAAATGTAACACATTAGCTTTAAAGGTGCTGTCTCCCCCTGCGGCCTTCATGCTAAAGCTAAGCTAAGTGCCTGCTGGCTATCGTTTGATAATTATTTATAAAACTAGGCTATATAATTTATCAGCAGTGATCCAAAATTAAAATCTACACAGTTATGCATAATGTTCTTTTTCCTGCTTGTTAGGTGATATGCAGTATCCATTTAAAAAACAAACAAACAAGCAAACAAACAAAACACACCATTTTCTTTTTTCAGAGCTGGAAAATCTACAGTGATGTTACGAATTCTGTGAGATTTGTGCAGATTTCCTGTAGGCCTAATTATAAGCCTAGATAAGGTAAGATATGAGATTGGTATGAAGAAAGAAAGAAAGTACTATTTCCACCCAAAATAATACTTATTTCAAGCAAAGTGGGCTAACATTTGTAGCAGTAGACAGTACAAGCATTTAGAAGTAAAGACCTCAATTTTGCAAGCACTGCTACAATGGTGAGCTGGATTAGGTCACAGGTTAATCAAAAGCACAACTCTGTTTTAATTTAAATGTGTGCTATTGATCTTTGTCTCTTTGTCAGTGCAGGTTGTTGTAATCATTTTCAGGACTAATCATCATGTCAAACAATTGTGCAATTTCTTTAAATAATGCAACTGTAATTTGAACACTGATGGACTTGTCTCATGCTGCTTTGAAAACTCACATACCAAATTGCTGATTGTCAAATATCTTTTGTACCTGACAACAACCATTAACTGGAATTCAATCTAATAACGCCCACGATGGATCAAGTTCATGTTCACAGCTGTTATTCATTACATACAGCTATCCATTTACACTGTGAAGTGTTAATTTTGTGTTGCCCATTTAGTGACCATGAGACATTTGACACACTACAAACAGTGTCAATTATGTAATCATCCTGTTATTTTTGAGAGGAGAGTTGAAAGTGCAAAAGAAGTCAATTTCACAATATTTCTTTCTGTCTATACCATCATACCTCCATCATGAATCTGGGTCATTAAAATCACACTCCAGCGAGACATTTTGTGTAATGGGCTCGGTGTGAATTGCCTTCCTCCTCCGTAATACTCCAGTGTGAAAGAGGTTTAAGAAACTAAAACCCCACCTGCTCGCTCATTGTAAGTCACCGTGAATAAAGACATTAGGTAAGACCCTTAAATGTGATATAAAATATAAATGACTCAAGCTATTAACCGCAGCACAAAGACATGAATTGAAGAACTAGTTTCCTTAATACAGTGAGAAGATTGTCTTGTGTTAACAGAGATTTGAGAAACGGTTCTGTTGTTTCGCCCTGTAAGTTTTTGTTTTGTCGGGTAAATGAATGATGACAATCCCTCTTTCAGCACACGTGCAGCTTCCCTTGTACCACTGGAGGGACTGTAATAAGCCTCGCAGTGAGTAAAGCAGACATTACAGAGCTTGGCAGGGAGCTGACAGAGAGTGAAGGCACGCTATTGTCTGAGTTGACTGACACTCACGGAGTAACCATGCATCACCACCGCTTTAATGTGGCGTGCTGCTGCTGAATGGTTCTGTTTGGTTTGATCGTGGCTAATGGTGCACTAATTTGGCAATTAAAGATCAAACGGCGTTTAATGAAATATTTAGTGCTCGCACATCGTTCAGCCCTGCCTCTCTGGGTTGTATCTCTGGGCCTTTGACTCGGCTGCTGCACTGAGGTTTTCATTAATCAAATTAGCACAGAGTAATTGCAACACAAACAACCTGGGGCCTTCGAGGCCCCCAAGAGTCTGGGACCCCTGGGCAGTTGCCCCCTTATTTGCCCAAGTGGTAATCCCTGTGTGCACCCTGTGACTCATGAGCTGCCATTCAAATATAATCCAAGTACTAGACTGATCCTCTGATAGTCCTATTTATCATAAGTCTGAACATAAACTGTGTAAAAAAGATGGATGACAAGACAGCTCCCCAAAAGTGAAGCATCTCGATCGACCCATTGTCTGGCTGCAGTTCAGGACACCGCCCCCCGAAAAAGACGGTCTTTACCATTTTAGGTAGATCTTATCATGCTGATGTTTGCTGAAGTGTCTATTTTTTCTGATAAGCTTGGTTTTAATTACTTATTCAATGCTATGAAAAGGTGGGGTGATATTCAGTGGCGCTACTTGTGATTAGTTGGACAGGAACTTGAACTTGGTATTGGCAGGAACTCAATACCGCGGAGCTCACCACTGCGCAGACTCTGGCTCTAAATTATGTCACCAGTCTGAGATGGCAGTAGCTGGGATATTTTAGCCTCGTTTTTGTACAGTGGGAGGAGGTGAGGATTATGTACAGTCTATTCATCTGACATACTGACAGATTTAGGGCCCGGACACATGCCAGGTTTTGTGCGCCCTTAAATCCATTGTTGTCAATGTAGACATGCGTAAGACGTGCTCAAAAGAGAGAGGACGCCATAGCAGCACACAAGTGTTTCCAAGCACCTGATGTTCGCAGATAAACAACTTTTGGAGTGCAGCAGCACACACTGTATGTCATGTGACAAGAAACAACCAATCAGAGCCAGGAGATATCTCTCATTTTTTTCCCATAAATATAACTTGATAGAGTAAATATGGTGGAGAAGTTGAGAATTTTAGTGCAAGGCTACCTACAGCTTTACATCTGTTTCAAGGACAGTTTTGTTAACATCCACTTTAACAACAATGCCTGGAAGAAAATCAGCTCAGAACTTAGATATCTGGTAAGTAGGCTATGATATGGTGCTGGTTATGGTTGCTTAGCTACGTCAGGCGCAACCTGCCTCTGTGTCCTTGAAAGTTGGTACAAGAGTAGCACCCAGGGCCCAGCCCAACCGGGCAGTTTAAGTTTAAGTTTATTTACTTTATTAATCCCCCTGAGGGGAAATTCAATGTTTTCACTCTTGCTTGTCAATTACACACAGGTCCAAAAGACACACACATGCACAAACAGGACCTATACATGCACAAAGTGGAGAGATGTCAGAGTGAGGGGGCTGCCCTTGGTCAGGCGCCCTGAGCGGTTGGGGGGTTCGGTGCCTTGCTCAAGGGCACCTCGGCAGTGCCCAGGAGGTGAGCTGGCCCCTCTCCAGCCACCAGTCCACGCTCCATATTTGGTCCGGACGGGGACTTGAACAGGCGACCCTCCGGTTCCCAACCCAAGTCCCTATGGACTGAGCTGCTGCCGCCCCAGTAAAGGATGCGGTATGAGTACGAGCCCTTCTCTGCCATGCAACATGAATTTATGTTAGTGTGTATTACCATCAAAATGTGATGGATATGTTTTCCATATGGTTCAATATCTATTCTTTTTTATATTTTTATTTTTTCTGTTTCCTACAACCGTTTGATGGACTGTTGTCTTTATAAATTATAATCTGGTTTGATGCCTTAATCAGGTTATTGATATATACACTATATGGTTGTGGTAACCATTGAACACATGTGCTGTTTAGAGTCAGTGTGCAAGTCTTGAATTCATAATCTGGAACTATCAATAACTGGAATATTTTCACTTACAGTAGAATGAATAAATTCTATGGACTGATTTATTCAGTTGTATGTTTAAGTGCAAAGCTGTTAAGTGCAAACTAACTGCACAGTTTACCATCAAATCAGAGGAGAAAATGATGCTCTAATGAAACTGGTGAGCCATAAAGAATTCTGTATGCCGAGTCACCTGCTCGTCAAAGCTGCAAACAAACACAATGATAACTGGCACAAGAGGTC
Source organism: Epinephelus moara (assembly GCF_006386435.1). NCBI lineage: Eukaryota > Metazoa > Chordata > Actinopteri > Perciformes > Serranidae > Epinephelus > Epinephelus moara. Next base: position 11,513,331 of record NC_065524.1, read on the forward strand.
AAAGTCCCATCACTTCATTACTTATATTGTGGCAGAAAAATCATATTTTATTTAAAGGAATATCACTGAAACTCTCAAATTCAACATTTTTTTGGGGGTTTGGTTACTTAACTCTCATGAGGGATCCAGGAATCCCCTCCCCCCCTTTATTCAAACACAGTTTCTCCTCCTCTACATACACAAAAAGTATTCCTGCAAGTGCTCCTAAATTAACAGCTTCTGAATGTGCTCGCTTCAGGTGTGTGTTAAGGTATGAGCCATCCCTGACATAAATAGTAGCACATCAGAGCTGCTGATGGAAATGGAAATGTGGAGCTCTGGCTCTGCCTTTCTATATCTAACCTCATGCAGTGCCCTTGCTGTGCTGGGGTTGCAGAGGGGAGATGTGAGGGTCGTCAAGCTGTTTCTAGTTTTTGACATTTCTCCTGTTTCGTCTCTCTCTCTTCCTTTTCTATGAATGTCTCACCGCGAGTGAAGTGAGATCTCTCTACGCTGCGCCCCGGCGGGACTGATGATCAGACGTGGGCATGGGAAAGCAGGGCTGTGGCCTTGCACGACGGGGGCTCTCACCTACACCCCCCCCCACACCCCCCACCCCCCCCCCCCCCCCCCCCCCCCCCCCCCCCCCCCCCCCCCCCCCCCCCCCCCCCCCCCCCCCCCCCCCCNCTCTCACCTACACCCCCCCCCACACGCCCCACCCACCCGCCCCCTCCCTCCATCCTCCTCCCACCTCCTTCTCTCCCTCCTAGTCTGGTGATAAGAGGCATATGAAAGACCTTCCTTTCCACCAGTGGTGGGAATGCAGAGATAAGGTGGGTGGTAGGGCGACTGCTGGGCCTTCTCCAGGGAACAGGGAGTTCTCAGACTCCTCTGATACTGTTGTACAGAAGCGATGAAGGTTGCAGGGTGTGTATTTGTGTGTGTGCAGTAGGTATTTGAGGCCTTGTGCTCGTCTTCACTTGCTCCCCCGAATGTATGTGGCATTTTTCTCAGGCAACATTATCACAGCTTGTCAAAAAAAGAGCTTCGCTCAAGTTTTCCTCAAACAAACGTGTGCTCCTAAAATACATACTACACATACTGTCAGCCTGAAAATGTCTGCCACATCCTTGAGAATCTTGTGGGTGCACAACAACACTGAATATCTGATGAAGGTTAACCAAAACACAGGTCGTGTCGACCCTGCACAGAGCAGGGTGCCTAGGCCTTGACTCACTGTCTCACCGTAGCTTTTTGTCTGAACAGCACTGAGATATATTGCTGAGGAAAAACAAAAAGCTAAATCAGATACATTTTTCTGAAGTCATAGGAACAGTCAATGTAATTGCTCAAGTCAGAGCAAGTGATACATCATCAAGATTTGTTCAAAAAATCTTTGCCCTTGAATAACTGAGTAGCTCGTAGAAGCCTTAAAGTTGGCAGTGGTCCCTTTTATGGTCTTATTAACAAAGATATAGAATCTGCCATGGGAGGCTGCTCATTAATCTTATCTCTTATCTCAGGAAAATTAAAGCTACTGAACACAAAAGTTGGCACAAAAATGAAAGCAAGCAGATATTTTCCACCTCTGGGCCCATGTTTCTCCTTGTCTCGGCCCAGCTTGAACACAAAACTGAACTCGATTCCTCCGGCTTTACCTCTATTTTCCAAGGTTGTTGTCTGTGTTAAGGGGAGGGTAATGAGCTGTCAATCAATTTACCAGGGCTTGATTCATGGGTGGCTTCCAGGGAGGACAGAGTTACTGCTCCAGTGAAACCTGAGCTGCGATGACAGCTGATGCTTGCAGAAAAAGAAACAAACAGGCACATTTGCATCGCTGTAGTTTTGCTTTTTTTTTTCCGGAGCTGCCATCACCTATTCAGTTTGACAGAAAATGTGATTATCTCTCTTCCCCCCATGTGGTTTACGGTGGGAAAAGGGGAGACAGGATGCGCGTGTGTGTAGGTAGCGGCTCGAGGAAGGAGTCTGTGGTCGTCTTTGTGCACCTCTCTCTGCTGGATGCACCTTGTGTGTCCCTGACACTTTCTCTCATTATTAGATACACGGCTTCCTGCTGGGGAGGCCAGGTGTTGCTGGGCCTGTCATACATACACCCCCCCAGTCGGGATGCCTCATGCACACAGGCACACACATATACACATGCACATATAGGTGGATGTGGGAGCAGACAGATGTGATATATTTATCAGCCCATCACTACAGAGGAGGTGTTAGATTGCGGTCTGGAGAGGTGCAACCTAAACTTAAGGACCCACTTTTCAGCTAATAGCTGTCCAGTCTGTGTGAAATATCAAGATGATGAGGACAAGTGTAAATGGGTAGAAGGGTGTGGGGATGTTCACTGGTCTTAGATCAGCACTGTGGAGGCTGCAGCATAAAGAAAATCCCCTTGGTGATACAATTTAATATTCCTGTTGAAAAATGTGCTCCTGCCCTGGGGCATAAAAGAAAAAAGTGGACAATAATTAGAATATTTTAGCTATCAAAAGGTAAAAACAAGATTGATTTGATTCATGAGCCCATAAATCCAAAGGACAACATGACAAAGTAAGAACACTTATTTCCAGCATGGTTCCAAGATGTTATAAATTTGAACAATAAAATCTTAAAAACTACATTGGTGCAAGCTACACATTAATGTACTTACATAAAATAAGAGCCGACTAATAGCTTCAGTAAAATACAACAATAAACTGTCACCTTACTCCACAAATAGTCTCTAACATGACCTTTAAAGTCCCTTTCATTTTGTCAACTTAATATTTAATGGCAGACTGTTTCACACCAACACCATTATAAAGACAGCCTCTGGCTACGTTGTTTGTTCAAGGCATTTACATGAACGCCTGCTGTTGTATGGACCAGTGTTACCCGCGGACACAAATATTCAGGAGCGCGCTCATTAATGACATATAGTCCCGTCAACATCACAGGCCTGACTTCTTCCTGTGAGATAAGAGAGAAACCATTTTCCAACAATATGTCCATCGCCCATAAACTGTAACTTTGACAACAGTATAGAGCTTAGAGATAATCCTCTTGGCACTGCTATGTAATACTTGTGTCTTGACCAAAAAATATGCTCCAGGCCTCAGGGATAAAGAAAGGAGTAGATGAAAATGAAAACTGCATTAATTAAAGTTTTACTCCTCTATGAAATTAAACCCCATTTTAGATGCTATTTATGATCAGCTCTGTCTCTGCAGTAGCCATTCAATGTATTTACATTTAGTATTTAACTCTCTATACAGTAGTTTTTATTGGTAGTGGCAAAGTCCATCATTCCTGTGCTGGGTTTAATGCATGAGGGATTCACAGTTGAACAATGCAGCATAATTTCAAGTCATATCTCAGCTTTACTGTTGACTGATCATCATATCACTGTATCAGAGGTAAATAGATTTACAGCTAATGCTAATCCAAATGTCCTACTGCCATTGCTTCACAATAAAAGCATCCAAGAGGCAAAGATATATATAAGAGATATGATTTAACCTGATTACATTTACACATTGTATTAATATGTCTGTGGTGTTCGCATTGAGATCTGATTACTCTGTCCAGCTCAACCAAACTCCTTGTTTGCACGAGACAAACAAAAGATGTAACCATTTGTGAGGCTGCCCGCTATAGAGAATGTGAGACTGACATCACGCCATATTAAAAAGTTTGGAGCGGGAAGCCATCTTGTGAGCTACGGTGGTCAAGCTATGATATTTGGAAAAACTAATCATGATAAGCAGCACAGATCCGTATGACTTGGCAGCCCAAGACTGTATTACAGATCTTGATGCCCTGTCTCCACTCACATACCTGGACATTGTCAATTATTTGGATTTTGGACATAGTACATGCACTTTAGTAACAGAGGTAACAGAGTGTGTACCTTAAAAGATGGCACCCCATCCCACACAGCATGATGTACTTTTACATTAGCTATTGAATGGACGTAGGGCCAACTCCAATTCTCTTCCCTTAACCTTACCCCTTGGTTTCAAGTGCACTTGCCAAATAGATTGCCCTCAGCGATGAAGGGGTAGTGTTGAGGGTTAGGGAATTTTACCTACGAATTGGGACGCCACTTCATGCAAATTAGCATAACAGACGTGTTCACCTATGTCACCTGTATCATCGACGTAGACTTCTTGCACTCTTGGGGCGCTGGTGGCTTAGTGGTAGAGCAGGCGCCCCATGTACAAGGCTGTTGCCGCAGCGGCCCGGGTTCGACTCCAGCCTGCGTCCCTTTGCTGCATGTCACTCCCTCTCTCTCTCTCCCCCCTTCATGCTTGTCTGTCCTATACATTAAAGGCCAAAATGCCTTAAAAAAAAGACTTCTTGCACTCAGCTCCAGTGGTTGTATTGCCTATTGCATTGGCTGTCTTCATCCTTCTTTGTTTAACAAATCAACAGAGAAGAAATGCAGCAAATAGAAGATGCTTATTTTTGAAAATAGTACTTACAATTGTGCGATGGCATTCTCATGGAGGCTGCCATCTCCCTGGAAAACTCGCCTGGCTGGATAGTTTCACAATGCATCCTGGGGAATTCAATCTTCCCCTCAGTTGAGATGGGTTCGTAAGTGTGCATCGCATGGCCCTTCAGATTAAGTGGGGATTTTAAGGGCTGAAAAACACTTCCCTAAAGTTTGTGACACCCTAGCCCTTCGCGGGAACGTGCAAAAACAAGGGCTAGGGCCAATTTTGAGGGGAAGTGTGAGTATTAGGACGGACGCTGTCAAGAATGGTGGGAGATGATAGTGATGGTAACTTTACAGATGAAGACTGGGTGTCAAACCTATATACATCCAAAAGCTTTCTTGCTGCTTTCGTGCTTATAGCTTAGTTCACTAACTGGCTAATGTCTGCTACCTCACTGGTTTGAAACAGTCGCCCACGGTTACATATTTTCACCCATATAGTTGTTGTATGTGAACTGAAAATGCAACTACATTTACATTAGTGTTCAATTCAGTCACAATGTTTCCCTGACCACCTCTGGAGGTGGTTTGGCCCATCGGATCACCATCCTCAACATATTTTGGGTGCATTTAGCCTACACGTGTACTTTTATGTGGTCGAGCACAATCCAGTTATCTGATCATCCAAAATGCATTTTAATGCATTGTGTTAAGGGGGTCTTTAAGATAACAACTTGACATACATATTAGCTTTCAAAAGATTAATGTTAGACACAAAAGTGCATTTAGGATATGCAAATATAAAGGCTGAAAGAGGCCAAAAAGAGGCATAAAAGAGGATGAGGAGTTTTTTAAGAGCCTCATGGACTCATATTTCAGTCAAATTCAGGAGGAATGTGCAATGTGTTGTGTAACCCTGACCCTCTGGGATGCCTCTCACTGTGAAGACATTGTGGATGAATTTGTATGATTTATAAATAGTGTAACAGCACTGGAGAAGATTTTATCATAATAACCAGCCGTCGAAAAAGTGAAGGTTCTTTTGCAATTTCATCCAACCCCTTCACAGAAGGATGAGTTCAAACGTCTCCAGTGGTCCCAGTGGAGAGTAAACAGCTTACACTAGAAGAGGCAGTGCCGTACTCTTCCTATTGAAGTAGCTCTCCGTGTCATTATCTGTATTTCAATTAAAATGCGCCTATTCTCATCTTCAGCACTGATACTAAATCTATTTCTTGCTTTTTTTTCTCCATCTGTCTTCATTAACTTTCTTTTCAAGTCATCTCCTACCAAGGTTAGGGTTAATTCTTAATCTATTCAATTAATTTAAATTGTGGGCCAAAATCTGAGTTTGTAATTATAGTGCATTAATTATCTCTTATTCATTAACAGATTGAATAGTACAGCTTGCTCATGCCAAAAAGCCTTTTTAATATTCAAATTTTGAATATCCACTTCACAACCCTCCTCTAATTCAAAAAACACAAAAAATATTGTCGGCTAAGGTGCAGTTTGGCAAGTAGGCAAAACTACATGATGGAAATATTAATAACACATACAGCAACAATAACAGCCTTAATAAAGTCACATTTGTTTTTAGAACTGGCCAAGTATTCCCAAACACCTGAGTGAGAAAATGGATGACATCACAAGGGGCTTTTCAAAAGTCTGACCACCAGGGTCTTGCCTCTGAAAGCAGGATCATCAGGTCATCTGGATGAAGTTATTAAGGAGTGGTTTTTACAGCTCATTTTACTCAGCAAAATTATACAGATAATTCAATGAACCTGAATTATGTGACCGGTGCAAATGGCTATATTAAGTACAACACAAGAAAAAAAAATAGCAGTGAAACAGCATCTGAAAAACTTGCTGACCTCCAGTGGTTGATGTTTTCACTATGCTGCAATGACACTGAAGTGTGGCTCAGGGTGTGTCAGTGCACAGTGACATCACTGCTGGGAGAGCTCACAGGTGCAACTGGATTAAAGCTTTCACCCAGGGAGGGCAGAATCACTGCATTTCAGCCCGGTATGCAGTTACTCTTTAAAAGAGATTTGAATTTCAGCACAACAAGAATATCTGAAAATGTTCAGAACAAGAAAGTCCTCTTCAAACATGATTCAGTATATTTTCAGCCAGCATGTGGCTTTTGGATGGCAACATGGTTTGATCGGTTTACTACTTTGGTCCAGACTCAACCAATACTGGATGAATTACCATAGGATTCTGTGCAGACATCCATGGTAACCAGACGATGAATTCTCATGACTTTGGTAATCATCTGACTTGCATCTGACTTCCTACAATGCCACCATGAGATTGAAATTCGCAGATGTGAGTGCAATTTCTTGCAAATCTTATTTGGTACTGACATTCATTATCACTTGATTTAACCTTGGTGATCCTCTGACTTTTCATATAGTGACATCATCAGGTCAAAATCCATGACCAAATATCTACAAAACTAATGACATTCCCATCAACCTCAGTTGCACTTTGTGTTTAGTGCTACTGAGCAGATGTTAGCATGAAGCACACTAAACTTAGGTGGTGAACACGGTAGACATTATCCCTGCTAGCATGTTAGCATTGATATTGTGAGCATGCTAGCACACTGACGTTAGCATTTATCCCAAAGCAAGGTATGTGTCAAAGTACAGCCTCGCAGAGCTGCTAACATGACTTAAGACTCGAAAGTCCCATTCAAACATGCACTGCAAAACTGAAAATATCTCGACATCACTCGAAGGACCTGTATGTGAGAACGCAAAGGTCCAAATCAGTTGGACCGGACATCACATTGACGCTACCCTGCCAGCTCCCTCGTACAAAATCCATGTAATGTCCGACTGAGCAGATGTGTAAATAGAACAGGTCAGAGAATTGCAGTAAGCAAGTGGGCGTACTGATGACATTTCTATCATGCGGTGAAACAGAGCAGACAAAAACGTCTGACTGGAGAGATAAAGAGATTCAAGAACTTCTGTGTGTAAGGGCTGAAGCCAAAATCTTCAGACAAATTCAAGGGATGGCAAGAGACTCTGTTGTTTATGACCAAATTACAAACTGGCTACATGACCATGATGTAATCCATATCATGTGTTGCTTTCTGCAGGCGCCACTCCAGTAGTGAACACCTCCGACTTGGACAGTCTCCTGTTGTGTGGTACAAGTGTGAAAGAGAAACTCTGGCCAGTGTCAGAACCTGATTCTTTGGGCATTGTATTGAGTTCATATGAATAAACAGCTTTAGTCTTATTTGGAGACAGACTTTCTTTAATAACCTGAGCAAGAAACAAGGTACACAACAAATGTTGTCACAGATGTTATATTCTTTATTGATGCTTTCAGCTGTCAAATCACAAAACAGCTTATATAGGTGCTACAAGTGCTACATAACAATGCTAACAATGCTACCCCACAATGCTACAAAAAGCCACATTTATATACCCTTCCAAAGCTAAAGCCAAGACAGATAGGTGGCTTTTCACTAACTTCTCCTGTAATGTTGGGGCTCTGTCTAAACAACCTTGACAGGGGCAAGGATGAGGGCATCCTAAAAGATTCCACTTTAAAATCTTCCATTCTGTGGGTTTTGCAAAGAGGGTGTCCTGAGATTACTTTTATCTTCGTCGTAAAAAGTTCAGATCAACAAATAAACTTGGTTTTATAAGTTTTACTGTTTTCTTGCCTGGCAATATTTTATGGTCTGCAAAATTACAATTGGGTCAGACGCTTCAGACTGTCCCACGTAATCAAAACATCAAAGCAGAATAACTTAGAGAGTCTCACTGAGTACGCGGCACTGAGCAGTGGTGTGATAAACAAAAGTGTCTTGCCAGTGGCCTCTATGCCCATAAAGAGGAGCAGCCTCCCTGTATACATCCACAGGCCAGTAATTACAGCTAAGCCTGGCTGTTCGCTGCTTCCCTTTTTCTTCGACCCATCGGTGGTGAAGTCTGAGAGGACAGAGGATTAAAGAACAAACAGTGGACAGCTGGCAGAAGGAAACAGCAGCAGAGTTTGGATGAATTCACTTTTGTTTTGGTCGCACTGGACATGGATTTTCTGCACAGTTCAAATACTGATTTTTTTGAGAGAAAGAAATGGCAACATATTGGCGAATAATTGAGTATTATTGCTGTGTCATTAGAAATGTAAGTTTGCAAGATAACACATGGGGCAAAAAAGCACTTTTTCTCTTCTCACACGTCATTTTTATTTTCTGACTGAGGAAGACATTTGACAGATTTATAGCCTGTTAGTTCACGCTGTCTGAGTTGCCCTTTCTAATAGGTCCTGCACATAAAGAGTCTGTAGACGCCACTGCTTGATTGACTTGAAAGAGCAGTGCACACAGCTTCAACCCCAAACAATGTTTCAAGTTATTTCCTTGTCACAGAAAAATTTCCAATGTAAGAATAAAATCATGAGAGTTTTGCTAGAGTTGTGGCGCCCTTCCGTGATTCATCATTTGGTGTAAGTTGGTCATAAAATTCAGATATCGATGAATTGTCATGCCCCTCTGCATCTCATAGTAATGCAGAGGGCAACTTTAGCTTATCTGTATGATGCACAGGTGAAACACATGGTAACATGTGGTAAAATGGTCACAGTCATGTGCACAATGACCATACTTAAATTGCATAACTTTACATTGAAACACCAACTTTTGGTTGCACACGAGCCGCAGGTACCTAAATGATGTAATGTTAGGTTAAATCAACATTTGGTTTCGCACTGGACACAAACTGCAATCTCCTGGGTGTGGGTGGATATTGTTTGACCCACCCACCTCCCCTCTAGCTTATACAGACTATCTCACTCTACTGCCACATCAGTTTCAGTGTCAAGTATTACCATGGATGGGTTTACGTTGAAGTTACAGTAGTAAAAAGCCTGGTGCATCTAAAAGGTGCCTTTAGCGTCTATATCGCACGTCGAGGTGTGTGACAAAGTGAGGGTATTTGACGCCCTGCAAATGAGAACGGACTGGGTAAAATCAATCATGTTTAATATTATCGTACATTTTTAGTTTAAGCTCATGCAAATAGTGAAGTTCAATGACATGAACATTGTCAATAGGCCACTAGGTGTACTCCCTCCAGCACCCAACAGCAAACAGCAAACCAAATAGACAGTAAACAGGGAGGGAACTTCAGGGGGGCATAAAAATGTCTATAGGTCTGGGTTCTCCTGAACCTTTTTAACACTACCTGATCAAAGTAGGAAAATTGTACTGTTATGCTGCCTCACCGTTCTGTATAGAAGGTACGATCACTGAAAGGAGGATAGAGTTGTCTCATCTTTAAGCTGGCAGTGGAGGTAGTAACAGCTATAAAACGGTGTATGTGTAAAAGGGACAGCCTGCAGGATGGGACCATGGACAAGATGGCTGTGATATTTTAACAATGTGTTATGTATGCGACCCACTGCAGGAGATGTCAAAAGCAGCTAGCAGCAGTTAGCAGCTAACTCAAAGAAGAAGAACAGTGGCCGAAATATTAGCAAATTGGAAAACAATGAGGTCTGAGAGCTTCTACCCTCTAGGCAGAGGAGGAGATCCGCCGCCACATAACAGGGACGGTAAATGATTGTTCTTGCAATGCCATTATTGTTTAGAATGTATGTTCGTAGGCTGTGTTACAGTATATGTCACACTACAGACTGTCACTGTTGCGTCAAACGTCATGCCCATCACACCTCTTTTGCTTCTGCGATGCAGGCATTCAGTCTGAAATTACACACTGGAGCAGGATGACGCCATCGTTGTTTGGTTTGTAGGAGAAACTGGTGGAGTTTTGGAGGGAACAAGTGTCCGTGTTTGATTCTGCATGTATCTGATCCACCAACCAGCACTTTTTTTTAGTGCAAAAACTTTATTTCTTAAATGGTTCTTCCCTCATTTCCACAGTCTTCTCCCAGTAAAATAGCATCGCTAATGGAGGCTGGTAGCAAGTTGAGGCAACAAAATCCAAATACAGGTTGTCTTTATGGATTATATTGATTGACAAGAATACTGTCAACATTTGATGCCTTTTTATTTTGTGTTTCTAGAGTTACGTGTTTATGTGACATGTAAGGAATTGTTAATACCTCATATTTCTTAAAGGGAGATGGTGTGATATTTTCCACCAGGAGAAGTATGGCAGATTATCTCTTAAGGAATCTTGTTGTAGTCTTGCCTATAGTGGCCCTGCAAGATCCCCAGTCTTTGCAAAATCTTAGACTATGTGAATAATGACTCACTTTTTCTTTTGATGTGACAGGATGCTAGACGTCAGTCTTCAAAGTCTTCACAGTTTTGTTGCGTATGGCAGACATAAAGTGTATGTTTGTTTTAAATTATACAATTTTAAAAACCTGACACAGTTTAGTAATTTTGGTACACTTATAAACTCGTTCCTCATGAGGACTGAGGGAGATTGGAGAGCAAGTGTGAAATTGTAAATTGCGACAGCTGGGTTTGATGTTGAATTCCACAGAAAAGAAAGTCATAATCTTGGACCCAGACTTCTTTCCCTTCAGAGAGCCAGGCTTTGCCTATAAATAATCCTTGCACTCATTCGCTAAGGCTGCTCGCTGCCTTGCAAGCGAAAACAGCTGCGAGGAGAAACAGTTCTTTTCCCCGTCTTTGTTTCTCTTTAATTGACTTTTTAACAAGGCTGTGTTCAAGTTGACCAGCTACACCCCTTCATTACCGGCCACCACTCACACACACATGCACTTGTCCTATTGGCTGAGGTAGAAAACTCATTAAAATTGTGTGTGTGTGTATGCGTAAAATGCTCCCAATTTCTGAATCAATGAGCTATGTGCAGAGGAGCATAAATGAACAACATGTTATATGCATGATAATGCCGACCCCCTCGGTTTCTGTCAGGGGAGGTCAAACTACATAATGTATTCTGACTGAGATGAAAACACCCTCTTGGGTGGATTTGTGCCAAATGATTTCAAGCCATTGTAATAAAGTCCTAGTGAGAACACTCACCAGGAGCATAATTTGCAACAGTAACCAAACACTGGGTGGTTAGAACAGTAAATATAATTGCTTTCATTTACTGGGTGTATACTACCGTTTTATATTACATGGGCATACAATAAACATTAACATTTCAAATGTAAATTCCCCAGATTATTAGTTTAAAGGTCCAGTGTGTAGGATTTAGGGGGGTATATTGGTACAAATGGAATATGGTATTCATAACTATGTTTTCATTGGTGTATAATCACCTGCAATAAAGAATTATTGTGTTTTTGTTACCTCAGAATGAGCCATTTATGTCTATATACCGAGCTGGTCCTCTTCCATGGTGTTCACCATGTTTCTGCAGAAAGGACAAACCAAACACCAGCCCTTTTTACACAAGCCCCTTTTACACTGCCAGATTTTCGGTGAATGTTGGGCCGTTTTGCCAGCAAGCTGCAAGCATTTAGACACGGAGCTGGATTGGCGAGTTGATCTGAGGTGCCCAGTTTTCCGCCTCATAGGGTAGACATATTGGCGGAACCTTTTTGGTTTAAAAACAACGAGGCACCTTGACCTGTGGGAGGAGCTGTTGATGACCTGTTGGAGGAGCTGTTGATGACTTGTGGGAGGAGCTGTTGATGACGCCACATGTGCGACGTACTGGTGGTGGATAAACAGGAAACAGCTGATAGCAGGAATGAGCAGCTAGTACTAGTAGCAAGAGGGAAATGCAAACCTGACAGACACTACAGTAAAGATGAGCAACTGGAGAGGCAAAGAATTGCGCGCCCTCCTTGTCCTCGCAAATGAAGAGGGCATTAACTGTCAAGTGACGGGGGCGGTGAAGAACGGGCCGACTTATGAGAGAATCGCCGAAGGACTGACCAGCCGCGGCTTCCCTTGAAGTATGTCACTGTTTACGTCACACGCTGAGCTACATGTTTTGTTACTTGCTCACGCCCCCCATTGCCCCGAAAAAGGCACATTCTGTATGAACAAAAGTAGGCAGGCGACATTTTGCTGCACTCCCTGATTTTGTTTTTATACTGCCAATGCTGAAAGAAGACTGACTGGGCTTTCCTGCAAATTTGCAGAATTCCTATTTAAGAAGGGCTACAGAGATCTCACTATATGGTCACTACAAAGTCCCTTCTTCATGCAGCCTTTGCACTTCTACACAGAACCAAACAATGGCACCATCTTGCTACTCCAGTGTGTGATTTTAGACAGCATGCCGGCATCACAGAATTAAAAGAGGTGTGACAGGCATGATGTGTAACACGACAACGTCGTCTTCCAGTGTGACAGATATGCATCAGGAGAGCTTTATTAACAGTAACAATGGCATAGCATGGCAATAACAACAGCTGCTTTTGCTCTCTGCTTAAAGTGTAGGGAGCTCGTGGACCTCGCCATCTTCCTAATTTGTGTAGATTTTTGTTTTTTATTTGTTTTCTTTGAGTTAGCTGGGTCGCACTAATAATATCGTCAAAACATCAGACCCATTCCTTCCATGGTCCCGTTCTGCTGGCTGTCCCTTTTACAAAGAAATTGTCTCGGCACTGCTGACTGAAATGCCAGATGACTGTCTTTCATTCCATGATCGTACCTTATATAGAGAATGGTGAGGAAGAATAATGGTGCGAAAATCCCACCCTGATCAGGCAGTGTAAAAAAGGGCTGTTGGCTATGGATAGGGCCATTAACGTTTTCACATCAGCCACCATAGGTCTCCTACTGTATATGCTTTGTATGCGGGAGAAGTTTCAGTTGGTGTTGAGTTGTAATGTGCAACCTCACCACTAGATGTCACTGAATCCTACACACTAGACCTTTAAAGATTCATCAGAACATTTAGTATGTTGATCTTATAAATTATTATGTTGGGTAACCACCTATGCAGAAAATGACCCACACTTGAGACTGCACTGTAAAGATCTCATAAAACCAGTTTTGTCCCTTATCAAGTTCCTTACAGTTTAATTTTCTTTAAAAGAAAAAAGCCTGACTTCAGTTTGAGTGTCAAAGTTAATTGCTGACCTTGGCACAGTAATTTGACAGAAAAAGTGTTTACTCAAGGTCAGAAATATGGCAGTGGTGATGAAAACTGAGCTCCTGAAGTGGGGGGTGGGGTAAATTTAATTCCAACAGCAGCGGTCTGCATTGTTTCTTGTTTCAAGAATTATTTTCTGTATTTCTTTAAACAATTCCTATTGACTTGTTGAGTTAAGGTTTCATAACTCAATTATGAATAGATAGGCCTTGATTAGATTTAGTGACAAAAGTTAAAGTCCAAAGAAAAGAATCTGCCTTACCTGAACAGCCTTTGAATTCTGTGAGTATCTTTAGCTAAAAGCATTACGACTTTTGTGATGCCTGTGATGGGTTAATGCTAAATGCTGATAGAAGAGTAAGCACAAGTAGAGAGGAGTCATAAAGTGAATGAACTGACTCAGTTAAACAGCAATCTGTTAACTTTGCTCATATTAGCTTACTTTGGCCACCATGAGCTTCTGGTCATTCCACTAAGCGAGGCTGTGGCTAAACTTTAGACTGTATAAATAACTGTTGTAGCTACCATAATGTCACCCATTGGTTTATGGACTGCCTCAAGTTCAACATTTTAGTTATCGCCATCTTGGGTTTTTGGAACCAGAAATGACCATATCTGGTCAAGAGGCTGGCGCTGTAGAGGAGTGTGGGGCTGATCTGACTGAGAAGCCGAGGACGCTATTGGTAGACAGCCTGTTACTGGAGCAGCCCTGTCCTTAAATTCTCATAGCTTTGGGCCTCAATAAAATGTGGATGGGGGAGTTATAAAACAATTCACTGCTTGTACAGTTTTATTAAATTAACTATAGAGACCAAAACATTTATTTATTTATTTATTTTATATCATCATTTTAATAACATGGGAGTGTATTACTCTGTTTTGGAGCCAGCCTCAAGTGGCCATTCAATGAAGTGCAGGTTTTGGCACTTCCTGATTGGCTTTATTTTCAGCCTCGGATGTTGGGCAAATCTCCAGAGTGAACTATACTGACTGTAAACAGAGTGTCTCATTCCTGATAAATTCACATTTTCATTTGTAGGATGAATGACCTTATTAATCTTTTAAGTTACATATTCTTACTTTAAACTACACAGTCGTAAAACCTGCACTATTTGCATCACCTATAACATACTATATAGCTGCAACTTTCCACATTAGCAGCTCCAAGGGGCATCAACAAATAAAAGTATGAAAAGTGTTTGAACTTCAATACCCCCCAAATCCCGCAGTAAACTGTACACAACACAACCTGGCTGCTCTGAGACACTTTATGATACCAAATGATACCAAAGGGACTGCAAGACAGACAGTCTAACATTGGTGAGTCCGGCTTTCTGTATTTCACTGTGAAGTTTTAATACTTCCTTTCCAGCAGGCAGAGAGAGATTTCACACCAGTCACCACAACTGACTCTGGAATTTCATTTTGGCAAATACCATAAATGTGCACCACCAATGGAGGGGTGATGATGGGAGTCTCTTCCCTGTTGCAGCCTCACTTTGTGGCACAGTCTGATAAGACAGGGGTAAGTAGCTTGCCTCATGCAGGTTTCATTAGTAGCAATGTATTAAATTCAAATAATTGCAAGCTTTTATGACACTTAGTGTCATTTTAGTGACTAAATTAACCTCCTTTGCATTCATACAACACTCTGGGTATTTCTTGGATAACAATTTCTTCTACTGCATGTTGATTAAGCAGTGAAACACTCTTGACACAACAATGTAAAATTAACTGACCACCTCTGTGTGCTGTAGACACATACTGCTCAGTAAGTGCTGATGTGCTAAATATACAAGAATCATCATTTTTAATAATTCTGAAACAGATGCCAGTGTTAAAAATAAAAACACATTTTGGGGAATATTTTCAAAAAGTGAAGATGAGAGGTTGTTTATTTCCCTTTTTTCTTTCCTTCCTGCCCTTCCATTTGGCTTATTTACCTGTTTCAGCTGCCACAAGGCTGCTGGATTAGCAAGCACCCCAAGGGGTAAGTTGTTCACTTTACAGAGGACTTCAGGGGGACTGAGCTGATGTTATCGTTTCCTCTGAAGTCTGTGCTATCTCTTTGAACACACTTTATCTTCACATCTCTGCACTCGCCGGCAAATGGAGCAACACACAAGGGCTGCTTTGAAATGAATTAGCAATAGGAAGGTGCCCGAGTCACTTGTGAAGCATACTTAATTTGTATAACATAAATTAATGTTCTAAAAATAAGGACCTCATCCATCCTTTGAGCGGGCTCACCGTGAGCTTGAAACAATGAAATCCAGACAGTGATGAGGGATGACATTGAAAAATTAGTGGAGTCAAAATGTCACCTTCCCCCCTGAAGTGCTGCAACCAGGCAACCATAAAAAAGTACAGAAACAGAAGATGAATGAACGAAAGAGGTGCTAAGAATCCAACACTAGCTGCGATCCCAGCTGACGGAGAGAGCGAGGCAAAAAGACTGACAGACTTCAAGGGAGCTCAGAGAGACCTTCTTGCCTTTGTCTGGTCCCTCTCGCCCCTTTCTGCGATGGCTGGAAATAGCAATTGTGTGACACTTGGCTCCGGGGGGCCCAGGCTGCTATAAGCCAGCAATGAAATGTGATGCTTTTTGCCATGGCTGCGCACTTCTACTGTTGTTGTTGTTTGGCTGTGGAGGGATCAGAGCGGGGACTCAGGGCTCTACTGTACACCCAAAGGAGAGTAGATTTCATATTCCAGAGTGAAATGCCTTCTGGCACTGTTCCGCCAGCCCTTGATTTGAATAGACAAGAGCTGCTGGGGAGGATTGAGGGATAAAAGAGGCCGGGGGACAGAAGTGACTGGATCCTAAAAAACAGACACAAAGTCTAGATGCTGTATCAGCACCCAGACATATGGAGAAACAGAGTGCTGACTGTGAAGCGACACTACAGCTACATCCTCACTAAGAGGTTTTTTTCACTTTAAAATGCATAACTGTTGCTATGTTTACACTAGGGATGGGCTTGACTACTTGAATAGTCATTTAGACGTCAGTATTCGTTCAATCTATAGAGTACTCAATGCTGCCCCTCCCACATGTGAACATGACTTATATATATTTACTATTTAAGAAGGGTAAAATCTTATTTCATTGTAGACCTGTATGCATTGTATTGCTTTGTTCAGCACCTCCCTGCTCCGCTGTCACTCTCTTTCTCTCTGTTTATCATGAGCAGCATGAGAGCTCCACACCGGTTGGGGAGATAGGACAGAGTTGAGCGTTGAGCATTTCAGAGTGAGTTTGTTTGGACCTTTAAATGGCTTGGCATCAGATGTGTGTCAGCTTTTGCCAGCTGAGCAGATATTGAACTGACCGAGAGGATAGCGGCACAGATACGTTCCCTTATTACTGTGTTTAACTTGTGTAACGCTGACGACAGCGCCAGAAAGTTTGTTGATTTTTCTCATGTCAACTTTGAATTTATGGTTAATATACGTATTGGTGCCTGGTTGTTAAATAAATAGATTTCAGATTGGAATTGTTTTACGTTGTTTTACTTACATTCCCAATAACATTAGATTTTTTTTTCAAGTACTCCACAATAATTTAATGCGAGCACTTTACTTAAAATGCCCATCCCTTGTTTATGCCTATCGTCAAACACGTTGTTCTCATGCACTGTTTGTAAGTATACCTTAAAATGGTAATGCACTACAATTCATACATAATTCCTTTAATCATGAGTCAGTAATTCATGTTTGACTTACGTAAACAGAAAGGCTTTGATCATATGACGAATGTGCTGACAGGAGTCAAGTAGAAAGCGGTCCAGTCAGGAGGCAGGTTGGGGCGGTGGAGGGGTCACAAAACACGTCTACCTCATGAGACTAGTGTTTGGAACAATATGAATGCAACTGAACTTTGAGTTTCTCTAAAGTACGTTGTCACCGTGTTCATCCTCCTAAACCTAACCTATGTAACTTAATAAGTACATTAACGTCAATCATAGGGTGCTAATTCTTTTGATCATTTGATTCTTTGTTTGTGTGTTTTTGTAAGATATCATAATATCATGAAAAACAAAGGACTGGAACCGTGTGAAACCAACTGAACTTTGAGTTTCTTTAAACTACATTGTCACCATGTTTATCTTCCTAAACCTAACCTATGTAACTTAAGTTACCTGAACCTAAACACCACTGACCATGTTTCTTTTCCTGAACCTAACCCAAATAACTTACCTAAACCCAGCCTACGTAACTTTACTTTTAAAACATTATAGCTAGGTCTACATACCTTTTGATTGATACCTTTTGTGAGTACTACTTTCCCATTGCCATGACTTCCTCTGGCGCTGGATCATGCTACTGCTCAAGTATGTTGCCGTGTTTGCAGTGTCATTTTTTTTTTATCTGTTTTTTTTTCGACATCTCAGTGGTATTGACAGTTGTTGTTTGTCCAGTGTACTGTATGTGAATGGTTGTGATATGTGTTTTTAGGTGGAGATTATTTCTGAAACTGTGATAAAACGCTCATATGTATAGAGAACATTTTACAGCAAAAGAATTTAAGTGTGGATGTGGCCTGAGCTGCCTTGTTAGGTCGTAGCTATAAAGTACCACACATATAATGACCCTGGATAATGTAACAAGGCTTTGTGTTGTGGCCACTGACCAGCGTTGCAGAGGACAAGAAGCCGGTCAGAGGCAAAAGTCAGAGGAGTAGCAAATTCGTATCACTTTGTTGTTGCAGTTGAGAACAAAGTACATCTTCAAAGTTGCTCAATCACCCTGAATTGACCCTGAGGCCAAAAAAGAATTTATCTGAGGTGCAGATTGTTTTCAGCTCTCTGAACATAGCAATCTTCTGCTTCCACCTGCCAATAACGCCACAGGTAACAGAATTTTAAGCTTTGTGTTCAGATGTTTGGAGTCATAGTTAACATTATGTTTCCATGTACACAGGCTAACACCTTTGACCTTTTACCAGATATTTTCCACGTTGTTCATCCTTTGTACTGATGATTCAACACGAAGAGTTCCATGCCCTTCTCAGCTGTAGAAATGCTGTCACTCACCTCATGTTGTGGGTGGAGAAAATAAATGGGTAAACAGTTTCTTCACTGGTAAAATGCTGAGTTAGAGAGAAGTTGAAAAATGTATGAACACATTTTTCTCTAATGCAAATATGTTTCTTCCATCTAGTCTGACATGTTTTGAATACATATTGGATTGTCTAGTGCTGACTATGCAAGGCTGTTGGATTTAATTCAAGTAAATGTCAGTTAATTTTTATCTTATTTGGGGTAATGTTCAGCTAGACACAAGGCACATATCTCTTACAAGATCTCAGACACTTATTTTAAGCTCTGAAGTTTGAAGACAAAAAAATATCTACATCAAGTTTTAGTATTAGTATTTTGTATTTTCTGGCAGACCTGTGAGGCTGAACAAAGGTGCTTTGAGATAAATGCTAATTAGTACTAAACACAAAGTACAACAAACCCTGATGAATGTTATTGTCATTATTAATGTCACTAGTTTTGCAAGTATTTGGTCATAAACCCAAAGTACTGGACAAAGAGAAAATTTGCCCTGATGACGGTCATGGTCATCCTGATGAAGTCATCGAGATTCGTCCTCTAGGGACCATGAGTATCTGCGCCAAACGTCATGGCAATCCATCCTGTAGTTGGCAAACCATTCCATTCAAAACTGAAAAGAACACTAAAAGCACTTTAAACCAGTCACACAAGGCATTTTCAAACAGAACAGTTCTAGGGACTTCCCGAGAGGAACTGTCCGATGGGGAGCTTCTGCGAGTCCTCCACACCTTCAGGGGCTTTTTTGTTTTCTGTTTGCATTTTCACCATCAATAGGAATGCCGGCAGTCAGCACAGTAACATGATCTTCTCTTTGACAAGTCAAAATTGTGTTGTCTTTCCATTGTCACATATATATCCAGTAAAGCCAGGACTTTTTTCATCAGTAGCTGGTTGTGTTTTTTGTTGTTTGTTCTTCACAAGGCCGAAGGGTTTGAAAAATTGCGGCTTCCCGTTTTGCTTTGGCTGTGTTTAACCAATCAGTGTATACTTATGACATCTGGACTGATCACTGTACACTTATGTAACTCATGACTCCTGTTGTGCTGGAAGGGTATCTGAAATAGGAGCTAAAAAGTCCCTCAAAACAGCGTTCAAGAACAAAGATCATTCCTAATTCCTGTGGTGCAGACACAACAAAAAGGTGGGAGGTTCATAGAACTATGATAAAGTTCCTCAAGTCCGAAAACATCTATAGTGTAGGGCACAATTTCTGTGCCATAACACTGTTACACTTACATCCACCTTACCTGTAAACTGTTTAAATACACACTTTTTTTAACATTTAAATATGATCTAAGCAAGATTAATCTAAGTATGTTGTTCTGTGATATCCACGATACCTCATGCATGTGAACTTAAGCAACCTATAATAATGAACAATTCATTTTTTCCAGCATCATTTGCACTGTTGTCCTTTGCAACTGTTGTCCAATTTCATTGTTCTTGTTGCTTGCAATACCGTAAATATATCTACATGTATATATACACTTTTTTATACATATTCATATCTGTGCATAGTAGCAAAATGTTTATGTTTATATTTTTCAACTTTGTTGTCCTTGTTTTAGCTCTATGTCTGTTTCTGTTTAAGTACATTGAGAGTCAAATTCCTTTTTGACTGTGAAAAGCTTAATCTCGTGATAGTACTGGAAACTACAAAATTCATGGCAATCCACCAGTTCATGAAATTGTTGAGTCTGGAACACTGATCAATATTGCCATCAATGTGCACCTGTAGTTAGTTAGCATAGTGGCTCAATATTCAGCGCACATCCCCCAACTTGAAGACTGTAGCATCCAAAATTGGTTGGGTAAGGTTCTATAGGTTTTTGTCTGTTTGAAGTCATCCTGACTTATTTCAAGAAACTTTTTCAAGTCAAAATCACTAACTTACCAATCTTAGTTTGCTTGTTTCAAGCAAACTAAAGCTACTAACTAAAATGTTTTCACTTGATAGGGCATTTTTGCTGAGCAAAAGCTTCACAGAAGCTCTAAAACGCTGCACCAGTAACTCTCTATTGACATCATGTCTCCTGCAGAACAGCAATAAGCGGTCAGATAGCATGTGGAAGTAGTGCTTCATTGTTGATACCACTCACACATGCCTACACAGACAGATTTTACAATGAGCTCTGCATTTGTAGCCCTGATCTCACCTGAGGTTTTTTATATCATTTTCTTTTCACCGCCTCAAAGGATTAATCAGAGGCTCTTATAATGCAGCCGCGAATAAGCAGACATGTCTCTTTCTCCTCCCTTTGACCTGAATGCAGCAGCAGCCTTCCTTCCTCTTTTGTAACGACTGCCATGAGAGCGCATCAAACACATGCCCTCTGCACCCGAGGCAATGAAAAATAAATCAACAAACAAATGAATAAGTAATCACAGAGGGAGAAAGAACAGGAGCCTGTAAAATATGTGTGAAAAAAAAAGCCATTTATCTGAATGATTCTTGTGTTTCTGAGCCTTTTGTGTTTGTGATAATCCAACGTGTATTTTGGGAAACATGTCTGTTTCCGGGTCCCTGATCTCATTCGATTTATGTTCATTGTTCTTTTTCTGATCAAGCAAGATGTAAAAAGGCCTCAGTGCGTTGGATTTGTGTGCGGTATTGTTGGCTATATTGTATGCATCACTCCCCACAGGCTTCTTGCATTTGAGCCAGCAACATAGAGCTAAAAACACTCCGTTGCTGCTGGGTGATGTCTTGGCTGCAAGAATTGAATGAAAGTGTTTTTTGTTTTTTTATCCTGCAAAGGCGCCACCTTGATGTTTTAGAAATAGCTTCATAGTGGTGAGAGCTCAGAGGCATCAACCAGATGGTCGCACCTGTGTGCACAGCTGTGTGGAATAGCTGTGTATTTAATAGAGAAATAAACACAAAGATACTCATTCAGCTGGCAATAAGGTTATCTTTGAAATCCTATAAAAGGACTCTATCATCATTAAAACAGTTAACCATTCAGTGTGTAATTAATTACTTGTAGAGAAACTGCAGATGCTGCAGTATTCATGAATTAAAAAAAAAAAAAAAGAAGAAACCAACTCCTGCATCTTATCGAGCTGTAACCCAAGTCACTGACCCATGCTGTTTATAGCTTATGTATACCTGCTGAGCCATGTCAGTCGACTCTTAATGTGCATTAGGCTCTCCTTCTAATGTTGACACGGAGGTCATTAATTCACATCAAGGACACCTCTGTAATAGACTTGTATCACGCAAATACAGTGGCTGTTAGTTTGCAAACAGCTTAGCAAGCAGCGAGCGTTCCTTGTGCTTTGATTCGATGCTAAGTGCTTCATCAATCACAATCCCAGACAGATCATTAGAGGCTTCTAGGATGACAAGACCAGCCAAAACATCTACAGCAGATTGCTCCAGACCACCCCTCAAACCTTTAATTGCACCCGAGGTTGGCAGTTATCAAAGACACGCAGTGATAAGTGACTCACTCAATAGTAGCCATTAGTTAAAGCAACTTGTTAGTGTCAAGGGTTTTTTAAATGACTTGCCGTGCAATATAGTATGTCAGGAGCAAAGCAACATGTGCTTTTTTCTGTGTAGCAGAGGTAGAACTGAAAACGCTGTAGGCCTTTGAGCAAACTGTGCTGCACAACACATTGCGGTTTTTAATAAGAGCTCTAATTCAGCTGTTTTCGGCCTCAGATTTAAGTGGCAGACTGTGAAACCAGATGGTTGTTGGATTGTATCCCCTGTCAACATGCTTTTAAGTAAGGTAATTAAAACAACATGATGAAGATAATGCTGGCTTCAGTTTAGTTTAGTTGACAAAAAGTTTATATCTCAGTTTGTTTTTGGTCTGTCCACAACTGTGTTCTACAATTACATTTCATTTTGTATTTATTTATTTTACACACAGAGGCCTGAATTACCTGAAATATAGGTGAACTGTCCACCCGCTGGTTCCCAAAGATCTACTGCGGGTTTTAAACTGAATTATCTCAATAGGGTTTGGATGGATTGCCATAACAGTTTTAACATTTTGACATGTATGGTCCCCAGAAGATCAATCTTAACTGACTCTGGGAATCCCCTGACTTTTCTCCTACAGTGCCAATATGAGGTTGACATTTGTGTTATTGAGTCAAATTTCTCGGATCAATTGTTTGATGCTAACCATAAAATTCGGTGCAGAAATTTTATTCCCCTGTCTTGTTACAGCTTTGGTGAGCCCTTAACTTTCCATATGGTGCCATCATTGGAACAAAATTTTAGTTTGTCGAATTGTTTACTCTTGTAACAGCAAATGACATACAGGCCCCATTCATCACCCTCAGATGTACAGTCTTTAGTGCTAATTAGCTAATTTTAGCATGCTAAACTAAACTAAACGAATGCATGCTGCCCTGTTAAACTCCAATACTGAACACTGTAAACATTATACGCGCTAAACATCAGCCTTTTAGCATTGTGAGCATGTTAGCATGCTGATGTTAGCATTTAGCTCTGGCACCCTGTGCATCCTCACACAGTATATTTACATGACATTAGAGAAAATAGATTCATGGTGTTAGTCCAACTAAAACCAGACTTTTGAAATGCATGTAACCATGTTAGTGCGACTCAAATTGTACCAAATTGAATTTCTCAAAGTCGGTCTAACACATCCAGAAAATGCGATTGGGAGTCGAATTACTCCTGCATGTATACAGTCAGTCGGACCTAACCTGGCTGAGGCGCTCGGCGCATGCTCCACAGACTCCACCCCGGGCTTTGACACGGTGTCAAAGTGAACAGCCCCTGGCATGTTAGATCAAGGTAGTTAAGGGAAGTCGGCAAATCAGATCTGTAACTTCGGGATAAGGATTGCCTCTTCACAGTGTGTCACTGAAAGCATTAAATGCGAAACAGAAAAAGAAGAAGCTGGTAACAACATGGCAAAATCTAAATCCAGAGCCATTGCATTTTCAGATAGACAGATGGTACAATGCTGTAATGTTGTCCACCGTGGTACCAGTTTGCTGCTAGCTAATTGTAGCTAACTTGTTTGTCAGTTGTTTGGTATGTGGCGTAATAGGTCAACCAGAAAAGGGTAAAATACTAACAAGCTGAAACGGGGCATATCACCATCTATTGCAGCAGAGTCGGACATACTTCGGTCAATAAATCGATTTCCCGCCCATGCTTGTATACTGGGACAAGGACAGTAGTCCAATTAAATGGCCTGTTCGAGCTATAACCGTAGCAAGACTTTATTGTGCATGGAAACATACTGACAAAGCCACTGGCATTGCTGTAGACCAATAATACTCAACTTGCAGCCCGTGGGCCTAATCTGGCCTGTGATAGGGTGCTGGGTGGCTGTCGACCATTTTTTAATTCACATGAGAGTAAACTGATTAACACTGAGATTTTCTTTTTTTTATTTATCTATTCTTTTTTTGTACTTTGAATATGAAATAACGTGCCAGGGTGCACAGAGACACATCAAAATAGAGCTTGTTTATAAAAAAGGGCCAGAGGTGGCTCAAATTGCAGAAACTGGCCCCTGGTCTCCTGTTATTTTGCAAAAGTGGCCCCCAGGCAAAGCAAGTTGAGCATCCCTGCTGTAGACTCTTGTTTAAGGATAACACAATACAGACCTAAATCCCCACTGTGTTTTTACCACATTAGGAATAAAACAAGGATACATTTGCTATGACAGTATTATTTTTAGCATTTTATCATCATCAACAATGCCATGAACAAACCAACATTGGATTATCCTACAAAAAAGCTGCTGTAGTCACAGCTTGAATCCTGTATTAAAGCTTAGCTACAGAGAAACATAAAGGAGTCATATCACTGCATTTGTTGCAATGATATGGGCTTCAGGGGATTTGCTGATAAAAAAAAAAAATCCTTAGCCTTAAACAACCCATTGCTGACTGCAGTTCCTCCGAGCCCAACATTAGACAGCTACAGATGCACTGTGCAGCTCCCAGTGTTTCTGCACAACAGCAAGCATACTCAGTCAACTTTGCCTCAAATAAATAAAGGATATAAATGGGAATTTGTTCAGTGTGTGTTCTCATATTGTAAGCAAAACATGCCCTTTTGTCCTTCCTGCCCACCTGCTTAATGGAAACACTGTGCTGCGCCAATGTAACACCTTGGGAATGATTGGTAAAGTGTGTGTATATGTGTGTGTGTCTGATGTGGCAGTGAAATGAGGCTGCTAGTGCCGCGTCGTTCTCTTCCAGATGAGCGGCTGGGTGATACGTACCAGAGCAGACAGGCGGCGGCCAGGGTCAGGAGGTAACTGTCACAGGCCCTTCACCTGTGTGTGCACCGACAGAGGGGATCCTAGAAAGAGCACGTCTAGACACATATCCCTCATGCTGTTCCCTCATGAGTTACTCTGGAGTCCAAGTGCCCCCTGGTGAGCAGACGGGAGAAAAGTCCCTGAGCGAGAAGAGTTCTGGGGGATTTAGCACTGCCTTTGCCATCACACAGTACTTGTGTACACACATGAAAATCATACAATTTTCCAGTCTAATTATAATTTAAAACCCCAGGTCACCAGTGTACTACGTTATTCATATGAATATTCAACATTTTTCTATGCAGCCCACAGCTATATGCCCTCCTCCCCTGTTCTGTTCTGGATATAGATCCAATGTAGCATCAACGACTACATGCCTCGGGAGAGTTATAGTGCTTATTCCAGCAGACAGAGCTGGGAGATCACATGAATATCAGATCCCAGTGGAGCTGTAGCTTTGGCTGCTGTTTAAAGCCTAATCAATGAAAGAAACATGACCCATGACTATCTGTTGTGTATGGGGTGACAAGATGTTTCTGGGAAAACTGCATGTGAAGTATGATTCAGGAAAAAGATAATATGTGGTGGGAAAAAGCAGATACGGTATCATTTGTAAATGTTTTACAGCACATGATTTAATGACTGCATTTAACACCTGAGCAAATTGTTGAGGAGAGCAGCAGCAAAATGCAACAGCAGCTCCCTGGATTTCAGCTTGCTGACTATGGAGATTTGACTGATTTAGCTGCAGGCACAGGCTACCTTCAATGTCCAAAGCCATTAGTGATTCCTGTACTACTAAAGCGCTGCTCCAGGGTACCCATTTCCTTGCATTAATGTCTACCTTCCACCACAGCAAATCAAAGGCTTATTCTAATGCCTCTGCCTATCTTGGTATACTCCCTAAATAACACAGGTGAGAGGGCTCAGGGGTTTTTGATGGCCTAAATGAAAATGGAGAGAAACAGAAACAGGCCACTTTTCTGTTACATTTGAAAGCAGAACAATTTATTATCAAGAACAAGAATATCAAACAAGAGAGAGGAAAAAAAGTTCATCAGTTTCATAAACTTGTTTTCGTTGCAATTTGATCACTTAAACGCCTTCAGCACAGAGAGAATGACTTATTAAGCTTGGAGATTCTTCCATTTAATCTTACGCCTCTAGTTACAGTTTTTCTTCTTTTTTTTTTTTTTGCCTTATCGTGTAAATATAGAACTGCTCTGCTGAAACCAGAGACCACAACAGTAGTTATTAAGAGGCTATTCAAAGGGGTTTTTAAATGTCAGTTCTGTAAAGTGCTTTATGCCCCTTTTTGTCCTCATCACAGACAAGGTAGTGGCTCCCTTGAGTCTGATTTGTGATCTGGGATCCTTATTGCCAGTCGAAGGTGCGCTTCACCAGCCTGAAGAAGGTTCGGTTGTGTTCCCGTAGGTAAGAGCGGAGCTGCTGGAGGACGGTGCTGTTGACAGCCGGGTGAGGACGTCCCTTAGACTCATGCAGACAGCGCTCTCGGCCGTCACTTCTGATACAGTAAAACCCCTTGGTCTGGTTGAAGTAGAAGTTGGAGGATACTATCCTTGGAGGCAAGTTGAGGAAGCGCTCCACCTTCTGAAGCTCTGGCAAGGGGTCACGGATCAGAGCATCCCCATCTACGATGTGTATCTGCTCCAGCGGGAAGTGGCGCAGCCAATTGCGCATGTGGACGTCGTACAGGCTCCTCTGAATGGCCTTGTATCGGATATTCAGGGCTCCGTTGCGCACTAGGAGGTTCTCAATGGCTTGTACTGGCTTGTGGTTCTCCAGCCGGTTGAAGTACACCTGGGTGTAGTCGGAGATAACCCGCTCGCATGGGTCTCGTAAGATCAGCAGCAGCTTTATGGATGAGTTCATGGCACAGATGCGTTCTGGTGCAAGAGCTGATGTAAAGTAACCTGGAGTTTTCTCCACTGTGATCTGGTGAGGGTATGAGTAGGGCATCAACTCACGGTACCACTCAAAGCCCTTGGCATAGTTCTCATCCCAATCAAAGAAGTGCACCTCGGTGGCAGCAGCAGCAACCTCAGGGTGTATGTCCAGCATCTCCAACAGTGCTCGTGTGCCCCCCTTGCGTACCCCAATAATGATACTGTGCGGGGCTCTTTTACTAGTCCCTGGGGGTGGAGATGAGGTTATATCTCCAGAGACATTGACGAGCCCAGCATCGAGGTCCATGGGGTCCAGTGTTATGCCAAATCTGGCCTGGACAAGCTCAGGTGGTGCAGCGTATGTCTGGAGAACCAGAAGAAAGGCAGATGCCAGGAAACAAGCCATGGTGATGGTATGAAGATTAGAGATTGGCAATGAGACAGGAGCAAGAAAAGCAGACAATGGTTTAGCTGTGGACCAGATCTGTCTTTCTCAGCTCAGTGATAACAAGAGCAGGAAGAAGTGCAGTCTTTGTCTGCCATTGAATTTGAACCGGAGGAGGAGGAGAAATCATCGGCAGTCCACAGCACATCTGTAGGAAAGAACAAAGACAAAAAGAAGAAGAAAAGGCTTTCAGATTTCAGGCATACAAAGCAGAATGAATGTCTGTATTACACTGAAATGGCACTTTCCTCATTCCCCTGAAAAAGCAATCGAGCCATAAATACAATCCATGTCTGTTATAAGTGTATCATCTCAAAAGGATAATCTCAATTCATCTTTCTTTGAGTCTCTCTTCATCTTCCCTCTTCCCATCTGCTTTCTCCTCTAACTCTATAAAGTCACTTTCAATTGATACTGTAATTTCTCTGGCTGAAAAACATTTAGCCAGACAGCTCGTTAGAAAATGTGTCCGAGATATGCAAGTGTGGCTGAAGGCCAGGAGATGAGGCCTGAGTGCTCCGTCTTCCTTTGCCGGGTCAAGATCCACACCTGAATCGATACCCCTCTGCAGCGTCGAAATCAAAGCATTTGGAGACTTATAAAGACAAATTTATTGCGGGAAATCAGAGTTCCCACTTCTAGGTGACTTTGATTTTCGATACATGTCAAAAAAGATCAATACTAGGGCAATGAAATTCAGCAAACACAAGGAGAGGGATTTAGAGCATTAAATCAGACTTACAGTGTGGCTGAAGGGCCCCTCACAACCATGGGAAAATTAAAATTTGCTGTCTTGTCTCTTTCAGATTTTTTTTTGTTTTATCTTTTATTACAAGGATTGTTAAATATTTTATTATTTCTTCTTCTTGTCAAATGCCTTCTATTAACCAAGAAACAGTATATGTAAAAATGTTCCCCTGCTCTGTAGCAAGAAGCCATGAGCTGAAATAACAGAACACATTTTTTTTAAATGTCATGGAATTAATTTAAAATAAACAAAAGTCTTCAGATACCTTCACGAGGAAAACAAGCTCAGAGTGCTGTTGCTTACACTGTGCTAGTCAAAGCAACGGGGCCGGGCTATGCAAACATCCAGCTCCAACAGCAAAGGTCACGGTAAGGTAATCTAAACAAACGCAGATATTCCCTGGCTGGGAACAGACTGCCAGACACACACACACACAAGTTCAGAGTGCTGTTCTGGATACATACGGCAGACAGATTGTGTGTTCAGCACATATTACTCATCACTTATATTGTAGGCTAAAAATGGGTTACAGATCATTTTGAATACATTTTCAAACCTGGTCTTCTTGTATAGAATTCACTTCAACACACTGTGATAAGGTTTTAGCATGCAGGAGGTGATCTTCCCCATACAGATGCTGAGTTCCTGCGTCACTCTCTGTAGATGGCATTTACTGTAATTACATCTATTGGGGTTTAAAATGCTAAATTATTAAAGCAATGTGAAACTGCGTGGCTTTTATAGCAGCGGGGAGGCTGCACTTTTCCGAACTTTTTTTCTTTGCAGTTTTTTCTATCCAATTTTCCTGGTAAAAAATGTAGAAAGCCTGTTCTGTTTCCTTTTTATAAATGGAGGCTGATGAAATATCATCTTTTGACATTTCCATGTTCCTTATCCTCAGTAAGTTTGCACAATAAAATATCAAGGTAAGGCTAAAAAGTTTGGTTCTAAAAACTGTAATAAAATAAATTTAAAAAAGGTTACTCAGTAGAGTGTAGATCCCCGCCAGCTGGCCACATGCTCCCAATCTGACCGCAGCCACTCTAGACAATTCTTGTAATTCATGTTTCCAAAGCATCCCAGAAACTAATAAAAACACATGCCTCTATTTTTGCCTAATGTTTTACACAGAGCAGATTGAGTTCTGCTAACAGACACTGTGTATGAAATACAGATACAATGTAATTATGATGATGAGTGTATTTTTGATAACTAAAACACAGCCACAGATCTATGATCCATGTCGCTCATAACTGGACTTTGGATGCTACAGCACAATATAGTAGAAAATAACAACAATAAACAGACTAAAACAGACAAAAACAAAATATTTAACTATGTAGCCTGCTTACTTGCTTAGCACGAGCACAAATAACAAGCAAAAATGACCAAATCAACAAAATCTGCACGTCTATATAATTGTGCATGCAAAATGCTCCACCACTACACCACCAGGTATGACGCAATGCAGCAAATGGAACAAAACTGGGCTGTACCCTGACTGTGGAGGGCCACACCTGGTGAAATAGTCCTTCCCAGCTCCCTTACAGTCAATATGGCAGAAAAGATAACAAAAACTGTGATTTATTCATCTAGCTTCTTTACTTTAGTGGACCCTAACATATCAGGTATGGAATTAATCAGCAGATGCTCCTGTTCTACTGAGACCAAACTTTTCTTTGGATTGCTGTTTTTGAGCCATGACGAAGGCCAAAATGCAGCATGCAACAGAGGGTAAGGCGTGTTGTTTTAAGTTGAGCCAATTTAAATAAAATTTGCAGCCCCTACCTGCTGGTTTAGAGGAGTGAGACGTTAGCAGTTGATGACAGTTTGAAACAGTCATTAAAATAGGTTTTTCAGCAATTATGAATCACTGCAACCACGAAGGATCCTAGAGCATGTAGTCATGAATGTGAACACAAAATTATATGCCGATTGGTCCAGTAGTTTGCGAGACTAATTGTGGACAAATGGATACGCACACGCCTGAGCCCTTCCAGGCTTATGCCTGGCGGAGATAATAAATGAAATGAAATGTAATTAAAAAATAATACGAGACAGGTTTTGAGACAAACTCATTTTCAATTGATATGAAAGTAATAAGCAATTTTATTGTTTAGACACTGTCAGTAAATTATATTTGAAGAGGATAATTGATTTGTGAAGCATGTAAAAAATAACTTCGCTGAAATCTGTGCACTTGAGTTGTTTTTAGTGGCCAACTGCTACTATTAATTATGTCTCCGCTCGCAGAAATACTCTACCTCGAGTACAGTTTAATCACAGAGCTCCCTCTAATTAAGCAGAGTACGTGAGAAGTAAAACTACCAATGTGAACAACACATCTCTACAATGTCACCAGTGGCCTTTCTCTCACCTTTCAGAGTCTTTCAACCATATAAAGGCTGTGACACATGCCCTCGCTTCACACTACGATCCGTGGCTTGAGTGTGGGACTGGGCCTGTGAGCTGAGTGCAGGAGAGCTGACCTGCCCTACAGGGCCTGGGGTTGTGCAAGGAGGCACTTATGTGCTGTGACAGGCGCGCCTGCCTGTCAGCGTTTCCCTGGCAGAGAGCTGCCAAGTCCAATGCTAACAGCCAGGCAGCCAGACGAGCTTTCTGTCTCATCCAATTCCCCCCACTCCTCTCACAGCACACCACCACCTGGAAGGAGCCATTGTTTCACATTCCACTGGGCCTTATTGCTTTATTCAGCACTTGATGCATATCTTTCCAGCTTTTCATTCGGCACATGGCAGCCACGCTATCCGGCAGACCACTTAACCAAGACTATTTCCACTGAACACTGTGGGGCCAGTGGAGGGTTATACAGTGCAGGTTGGCAGGGAAGAACTATGGCCTCACTGAGTCGAGGAGTAGGATACAGCATCTGTGTGTGGGGGCTCAGTGTGAGCACTGCTGCTTCACAGCAAGACAGTCTGGATTCAAATCTTGGCTCTGGTCACTTTTTTGCATATGCTGTTTACATGTTTTGCTTCTGAGCATTTCCTTCAGGGACTGTGGAGGAGAACCATCTTAATCCCCTGCAGGTGTGAACATGACGGTGCGGGCAAACCAGAGCTGGCAAGGTGACTTTTAGCTGGGGTGAAATGCGGACGAAACTGGCTATGCTAGGGACAGAGTGGTCAGCAAGTTGAAGCGTTTACACCATTTTGTCAAATACTTTTTTTTATTACCTTACACACTGGCTCCCAACGCTCACCTCATTAGGCTGATCAGGTATCTTTGTCAGTGTCATTAAAAGATTTTTGCAATCACTCGCATTCTTTTAGTCACAGCAGGCTGACAACTCAGTTTTTAATGCCACAGCAATTTCATGTTAGCTTAAATAAAAATGTGCCCAGTCACAGTGAGGCAACAGATTTTGCATTCCAGGATAGGCTAGAAAACTTTGTTTTCAGGTTTAGTCCCTTTGGTTTGGTTTTGGTTTTGCTTAAAATAAGTATGTTTGTTAGTAGCGTGATGTTATGTCATGTGACATACATCACATACATGACCTGACATTTCGTCCCTAGCATAGTATGCTACACATACAATTCACAATAATACCAGCATAATTTTTAATCTGATGTGAAAAATTCATATCGTGACAGTCACAATATTTCAGACTTTTTGACATATTGACGTGATACTGTTACCCATGGCAACAACAAGTTTGGCTGAAAGTCTGGAGTTTATTTGACCCATGCATCTCCTCTCCTAATCACCCTATGCAGACTTTCTCTTTACACTACAGCAGTCACTCGGAGCATCAAAAAATGCTACTGCCCAGTGTGTCTAATACCATAAAGGCTGCCTTAGTGCATTGTTATCTAACTCTAAGGGCTACTGACCAAGTTCAAGTTCAATCAGTTTGGAAATGAGAGGGAATCAATGCGAGACAGGAAGCAAATGGGTCATGCCCCTGTTGTCAATTAAATCGACAGGAAGTGAATTCTCGTTTGAAAACACTTTCACTTAATGAATTTATTAATTCTGTGACTGGCTGGTGAGATGCTCGAGATGTCTCCCTGCCTTTCACACTGGGAAATGCTTCTTGATGTATGACTATGAATAAGTCAGAATGAAAATGGAACTCGGTGCAGACAAAGGCATGATCGCTTATATAACAAAATCGAACCTATTCCCACTTGAACCCATGATGCCGAGCCTCCCCACACGAGAGCTGCACTTGCCGACCATTATCTGGGCTTTAAAACTTGTCTTTCACTAGAGCAAAAGTGCTGCCCACCGCCTGAGCTGACAGCACAGCCGACAGATCTACACCGTTCATTATATCCCACCAGGCTAAGAGAAGGGCTCCACAGGTTCTCAGTGCCACAGAAAAACCAGGTTCCCACTAATTAACCCAAACAGCAGCCTCTATACGTCTACAGAACAAACCCTCATTCATATTCAGCAGGGCCCCCCTGCCATTAACTGTGGCGGGCAGCAGGTATTGCACAGGGCAGCTTTGTTTTTCTAATGGGCCCTCATTAGACACGTTAGTACAAAATCATTATTACTGCAATAAAGCTTGATTACAAAGGCTGGCTTTTGTGCTATTAAATGGTTTGATTTCAAGTGTGGCAGTTAAAAGTATTAATCATTGTTACTATTCATATTATACACAAATGCACAAAATCAGCGACTATAAAAGTTGGATATTATTTTATTCTCAGCAGAAAAATATGTAATCTGAAGTAACCTCCTCATCTGTTTTTTTTTCTTTTTCCATCTCAGCCTCTTGTATCTCTGTTTCAGTAGCTCACAGCATTGTTTAGATGATCTCTTGTAAGATACAGTGACCTCCCCTCCAAAAACAAACTATCACTCGGGACGCAGAGACACACTCACCTTCACTCTGTTTTCTTCTGCACTTTCCCCTTTGCTCCTTCTTCTTTTCCTCAGCCATTCTTTCCAACAGGCCCTCAAAAAACCAGTACAATATATTATCCACCTACACACATCCAACTGTAACTCTGAAACTACTCCCACGTCCAGGATGGGTTTTAAATTATGGATGCATTTTGGTTCACAGTGGGATTCCTGGCTCGATTTATTAATTTCTGCTACAAGACTTTAGCTACTCAACACATAGAGATGATTGTCTCTTCCCTTCTTAACCTTTACCTTAGAGATATAATCATATGTCTCATAACCAAAAGACACTCTATTCACATGTTTAACTTTTGGGGCATATTATGTGCACTCCAGAACAAAACCAGTAAGTGTCTAAAGCACTGAGGAAATCAGCATGCAAGGGATTTTAAAGGGACACCTTGAGCACTGCTGAGCATTTCAATCCTCCAACCACGCTAGATTGACCATGATGTGAAGAAATAATGAGTCCTAATCCTCATCTATTTACATTACTGGTAAATCACAGCCACTTACTGGTGAGTATATAAGTTAGAGGCTGTGGTAGCTGGAGAACAGAGAGCTGCCACTTTCAATCTCCAGGCTGGTCAGATAAACATGCAGTTGGAGAATGAGTAATGTTCTCGCCTCCCTAGAAAACTGTGGTGACCTTGACTTAGTTGCCCGTTAGCAAGGCATTTAACCTGCAACTTCCCACGATAAAAAAGCGAAAGCTCCCGAGAGCATCATCAACTTTCTCTGAATAAAGACTCAGAGGTCTTGTGATACTGTGATGGTGAGCATGACCTAAAAAAGCTGGCTGTGTTTGTATGTAGACCACAAAGTACATCCTCAAAAATGATCATGAAGTGGAATCAACATGTGTCTACAACAATTTCAACAAAAAACAAACATTATAACCTTCATAAAGGGAGGACTGCATTAGTTTTAGCTCGGTGTACCTAATAAACTGGCAACTGTTTGTACTGCAATGCCACTGGAACCTACACTCCTCTGGGGCCACCTGGTGGATCAGACTAATTTTATAGAATTTTAGCACTTTCTGCACTTACGTCATCAACTTTTTTTTTTTTTTTTTTTTTTTTTACTGGAGTGATAGAGGTATATAATTCAATTCTTATCATCACATAAGTATATAAATCTTTTTCAGTTTTTCTTCGGTTCAGGAACATACATAGATCACACTGCACTCTAAGTTTCATGTGTCTACCTCTGAAGGTGTGTTTAACGCCTTTCTGTCTCATTTATCTCACAGCTGCCTCCTCTCATCCCTCTCTCTCATTACAGGAACCACAGGGAGGGGGGGCCATTAAGCTGTGGAGCCTCACTGAGACGTGCCCCTATCTGGAGTCTCACTTGCTGAGTTCCTCACTGCGACACGCCCTGATCCATCATCGATCCCCAGACCGACATTTGATTCTCTGTTCATCCCCTCGTACATGAATCCCCAATTTGCATCCCACCCTTACACATAAGTGGCTTGGTCTACTAACTTTTCATTGTCTGATGGGTCTGATAGGACTTATTATAAATCGGATGAAGGTGGAAAGGTGCAGTAGACTTTAAACCTTGAGTCTGAGAAGTCTGAGAAATTAGGACAGGTGTTTGCTGAAAATAAAAAGAAGATCTTATGTGGCACCTTAGTAGCAAAAATATCGGTCTCCCGGGTGAAAGTCCTGTCTTTGTTTGACCCATCCAAGTTCCCTCCTTCCCGCCCTATGTGGACTGTCTTGCTCTTTATACTACATGCATTGCTCTCACTGTCAAATACTGCTGTGGATGGGTTTGCATTGGAGATAGTTGAAAGACTGGTGCATCTCATAGAGCAGCCTTCTCTCACTCAGTGATTTGGAGTCAGACACTGATGCCAAAAGCCATCTTTTGCGGTAGTATGATATGTGGATGAGGATGAGTGGCGTCAGTTCATAACGCAGCCAGACGGCACCTGTCACAGTGGTATGATACACCGCTGGATGGCATCAGGTTCAGCCACTGCTGGTGATGACGCAAAATGAGGAGCTGAATAGTCCCTATAGGGCTGGTGGGAGGGATGGTTGATGGGTCCAACAAACCTTGGACTTTCACCCAGGCCCAGTGTCTGTATGACTGTAGAGCCAAACCATAATGTTTTTTTCCTAAACTTAACCACATGCTTTTGTTGACGTCCCAGCATTGGTTGCGGCATCCACAAATGTTAACAGCAGATGCAGGAGTGTGTAATATGTACATGTGAAAGTCCACTGACAAAGCGGCAATATGTGACGACTTGCAATGAGAATGTGTTGAAGAGATGATGCCAAAGGGTGCTTTCGGTGGCCGTACCACATGCTGAGGGGGATGACGAGCTGTGGTATTTGACGACCTGGGGATGAGAACAGGCTGGCATTTCACACATTTCCTTGTTTTGAGCAGAAATTACACTGCAGCTCTGATGGTAAGCAATAGATGGCTATTTCGGGAGCTCATGAGTAACACAATGACCTAATCCACACCCACATGCCAACAGAGGCATTCATTACGGACTTCAAGGGGAGGTGATCTGTCATTTGCTAGTACACCCAGACGCATGTTGCCCCAGGCACTAATTACAGTGTTTTAACTGTGATCTTCTATACGTTGAGTTAAACTTTCACAGTGTAATGCTCTTTTCAGCTCTTTTTTTCGTGCAGAGTGGTTCAGTGTGCAACACAGTCTCTTCCAATTACCGATCCTTCTGCCCACTGCCATCTGTGCACAAGTAGAACATGAGCTACCCAACTTGATGAAGGCCTGTGCCTCATGAACAAATATATGTTTATGCTATACTGGCAAAATCTGCAGGAAGCTCTGTATCAACAAAGGAAACAAAGGAAATGTTCTTGGTTTTCATGATTTGTGCAGAAATTGCAGAGGTCAAACGATTCTGCATCCAACCACAAAGTGTCATTCCGCCATGGCATTGCCCCTCCAGTTACCCAGCCTAAAAAACATCACTATTGTTCAAGTGACACCAGATCGCTTTAGCACTCTCTGTTACCCTGCTGCATACCCAGGCCCTGGCTTCCTCCAGTTTAGCTTTGACATTTGTCAATGCTCTGAGATTTATTTCAAGCATCAACTGACATTGTCTGAATTCCCAGGAGGCATTTTCGCAGATAAAATAGGCTGACTTGCTCATCACCCTTGGATGAGTGGAGGCAACCAATCCCAGGGACGCTGACTCACTCAGGGAAGTGTTCCGTGGTCGGTCAGAAACAACAACAGACTATGAGAAGGAATTCAATCAGAGAGTGGCCTGATGATCCTCATTCAGGCTGCCACTTCTGATAAAGCACCTATGCTTTTCACAGCGTCGAGATCTCCCCACCGCAACAGCCTCCTCATCACTGGCACTAAGATAAAGCTAATTCTGCTCTGCCAGTTTAATGCTACTGTAATTCTTATCAAGCTCTTCCCATCAAACCTTCTCTCACAATGAGTCTGATCTTCTCCATGTAAAGTAATTGCTTTACAGTTCATCGCAGAGGGAACACTCTGAAAATGCCGATTTAATCAAAACAAAAGTGCCAACTTTTCTCGTTCTTCTTGGGTCTAAGCTTTTGGAAAGCCGATGCTGTTCTCCAGTCTTGCAGGCATCCTGCAAAACTGCAATATACACATACATTATGGATGAATTACTTCATCAAATAAAAAGCAGGGCATCTTGTAATGAACTGTGAGAGTACTCTTAATCTTTGATGAGGCCTATCTGATGAATAGTTTAATGAGAAAAACTATGGTAAGGCCTGCTGGGTGCTGACAGAGACATCACAGCTCTGATGAGTAAAGCGCAGAAAAATGCGTAATGTTTAGAGAGTTTTATGATCTTGTAGTGTTGTTCATTAAACAGCATCAATCTTACAGCTCGTAAACAGCATTAAGTAATACATCTAGTGTAATCCCACCTAAGTCTTGAGATATGCACTGTGCAAGCTGTACTCCAGGGCGAAGCATGTAATACATATTAACTAAGGTATATGTACACTGGGGGCTTGGTATTTTCTTCTAGGAGGTCAACGAAGATATCTCGTATTTATTTCCCCAAACTACAGCTGGTGTGTGCTGTTCTACTTGGAAAACCTCTCTCGCTCTGGCACAACAGCATCCTATTGGTAGGCGCGCGCCACAGATCACAGCCAGTGTTTTCCTGCCATCACAAATATGTATTCAGCACTGCAGAACTCGGAGGTTTAGTATTTGGACCTTCTGTGATGTGCTGTTGGCTGCCAAGTGCTGAAGTGATTCAACACCAGGCTGCAGTTAGCAAGCTGATAATAATGCATTCAACTTAAAGCCGTTTCCCACAGGGGCGTCCTGTGTTTGCTCGCATCAGAGGTCAAAGCATTATACAGTTAGATGTGTCAGTAGTGGTTATGGTGCTCCCTGCTGCTGCAGCGGGATATCACCGGCACACATACAGTACACACACAAGAGGGAGCACACTATGTGGCCAGACACACAGCGAGCAGAGAGAAACTGTAACAAAACTATAGTTTCTTACTGACAATCAGAAAAGTGAGATGCAGTTGGAGAAAGTCAGGCTGCAGTGACTGACCCTCAGTGTACATGACTTGACTATGACATTAGTGCAGGGCCACAATTAGCTTCATTTGTTTGTGCAGTACGTGCGAATGACGAATCAGTCAAGCGTAACTGTGAGATGTGAAGATCCAAAATGGAAAGAGTGTCAGACTGACACAGACAGCACACGCACTCTCAGGAACGTCATTTCGCCACAGCAAATGACCTTGAACTGGAACTTTCACAGTATCGAGCTACCTCATCTGCATAAGTAATTCAAGTTGTCGCCTCACATGCTGGTCATTGATTGTAATATGATCAGAGGGATCCGACCGCTTAGCTTGAAGTGGCCTCAGTCATTTATCAGTGCAGGAGTTTGAAACTTGCAAAGTCATTCCACAACATGTCATTATGGATGGGTCCACAATTTATCGACAACAATAAAAAGTCATTTGAATGCTGAAACAGGTTTTGCTGGCTCTTTCCTCCTTTTCATATTGGCCATTAAAGGAACACGTCAACCATAAAATGACAGTTTGTTTATCAATTACTCACAGCGTGTTTCCTTGAATTTATGAGTAAAACTTTATTTTTCTCGCACGCCTGAACGGTGAACGGAGTATCCAAAAAGGGCAAACATTCTTCATGAACTGAAGTAATAGGGAACCATGTTTAACAATAGCAAAATTATATATTAAAAAAAACGTCTGTTGACAAACTCTCACACATCATGTGCAGTATAATCCAAGTCTCATTTATCCAGTCGTATCCTCGGTACTTCCTAAACATGTGCATTGTCCCCAAAAAGTTACAATATAAAACCTACCAGAAGCATGCCTGAGTGTACCCAGGCACGCTACTCATACGTGCATGAAGTGTTTTTAATTATAAGGTTGCTTGTGTTTGGGAAGTACTAAGCATATGACTGGATAAATGAGACTTGGGTTATACTAAACAAGCTTTTGTAAGAGTTTGCAAATGGATGCTTTAATATAGTTTTGTTTTTGTTTGATGCAGACCATGATTACTTTATTTCAAGACTGTTTGCCATTTTTGGATTCTCAGTTCAGCATGGCGGCTTGTATGAAAAGCAGTTTCCTTAACAAATCATGATTACACACGGTAAGTAGCCTAACTGATATACAAATGGTCATTTTGTGGGTGAAGTATGTGTTTAAGAGATCTCTTTTTAATGTGCGTCCAGTGTAAGTGATGGGAGATGAACAGCAGTCATTTAATACGAGCAGAGCTTAATATTAACATTTTTGCTTGCCAGCCATTGTAGCCATGGGTTTTCCAAAGTTACTAGCCATTTAGACAGACTAAAGACTACCAGGCATACAGACTACAGTCCTCAAACGTCATTGGCTGTGCTTCTTGTTCAGGTCGTCGGTCACTGCTGCACAAAGCAATAAGCCTAACACAAATGGACAAATAAAATGAAGGAGCAAACACTGTGTGCAGTAAGTGTTCATGGGAATTGTAGGACTGCAATGTCACATTACAATAGGTTTATTATTTCAGATGCATTTTGAAAAGTGGCTAGAGAGAATGACTGTGTTACAAGCCACTGTCGAGATCATTTGGATTTGTTGGGTGGGTGGGCGGGTGGGTGCTAATGTCAAGCCCTGAATATGAGGCCTCAGCACTTAGTAAGGCAAATCAAGTGGCTATCTTCCAAAGTTATTGACTTTTTACTACAGATGTCTTTTGTTACTATCCTTCCATTGCAGCTCAAGAGGGAAACGCTGCCCAGGGAAACACAAAGATGACATTTTGCACAAATGACTGTAATGAGGACAGTGGCTTTCATTCAGTATGAACCAGAGGAATTATTATGCAAGCAAAACCTGTTTTAATATTAATATGGGCACCTGGCGTTTGTTTT
Source organism: Epinephelus moara (assembly GCF_006386435.1). Taxonomy (NCBI): domain Eukaryota; kingdom Metazoa; phylum Chordata; class Actinopteri; order Perciformes; family Serranidae; genus Epinephelus; species Epinephelus moara. The sequence goes on from NC_065524.1 coordinate 11,552,514, forward strand.
TTGAAAGACTTTAAAATTGCAAACTGATTCTTTAAAAGACAGCGAGTGCAAATCATAGTACATTTAGAAAAATATCAGGCAAACATTTGTTACCATTTAACTATTAATTAATCTATAAAATACTTTTTATAAAAAATTATGAAAAATGTCCAGAACGAGTTCTGAGGTGACATTTTCTTGAAATATTATGAGACACTTGGGCACCTGGAGCTTGCAAATATTTTGCTACAGAAAATGATCATCACAATAGTCTCCAGTTCATTTTCTGTCCATCTACTAATCAATTAAGCGACTGTGTTTCAGCTCAACAAATAAGTGTAGTCTCAAAATGACTATCGATAGGACACAAACTGTGCTCAGCATCATTTGCTGACAGGCTGAGCCCAGTTTGTGACTGCGCACACTGGCACCTCAGAGGCAAATAAAATCAGTTGCCTCCGTGCCCAACTTTGAGCAACATCCTTGTAATTTCCTACTTGCAGGGCAAACTAGATCGTAAGGGAAGTGTTTATCTATAATAACAATCTCCAGCTCCATTTCCTCATGCCTAGTCTCTGCCTCTCTGGCAGGGAGTGCTTCAGAGGACTGACTGGGCAGAGATGGGGGAGGATGTACGCCATCACAGCTCCACACGGCTGTCGTACACTCTATCATTACATTGTTTACAGCATTTGCCTGCTTCACGCCATTGCCTGTGTAGCACTGGGCAGCTATAGTCGGCGTTACCTCAGTGCAAAATTTCCCGTTGCCTGACAGGAAATGAAAACTCTTGTGCCAGCTGGGCTTTACATCTGCTTTTAAGCCGACTTTCCACAACCAGCAAGGCTTTGTTTACACATTTTCAAGGAAGGCTAACCACAAGTATTGGCACTCTGTGTTACTTTACACTTTCTCCTTTGTTCTTTCTGGCAAACGTAACCCCAGCAGCAGGTTGAATGCAATCCTAGCGTACACTTCTTGTGTTCTGCCTGCATAGCAAGGTGGGATTTGCCATCAGTTTGAATCACTAGAGCACGCACAAACTGAGATGAGGTGTGAATAAAAAAAAGAAAAGAAAAAGAAAAGTTACTCCTGCCTTAAACTGAATTTAATGCACATGAAAAGGAAAACAGAATTGTTAGGTGAGATGCATGTGAAGAATTCAGGCTCATTTAAATAGCTGGAAAGACCTGTCTGGGACTTAATGACAATATCCGTGCATGTGCGGTTCTGGGGATGTGACAGAATCAGGTTAAGAAGATAGAGGGAATAAAACATCATGTCACTTCAGCAGGGTGACTTTCGTAGCAGAGCAGGGCTTCATCTCTGCTTGTGTGAGCCCAAAAGCTAATGTTAGAGCCCTGCTAAGGCTAATGAGTATGCAGTATTATTTTATATCTCCCACAAGAGAGCACAAGCACTGTGTATTTTATCCTTCAAAACATCACTATAGTGCGTGCTGAAATGAAACCCAGGCCGAAGATTAATCAACTTCAAGCACAAGACAAGTCTTATCAGAACTACATAACAACTTATAGTATGAGGACTTCTCACTGTCAATTTCATCTGTGCCCTCATGTTGCGCCGTTCTTCATGAATAAGTCATCAGTCCCCCACTATTCCCCTTTGGCTTATTGCTCGTTCTGCCGCCTCCATGGCCCTGTAGAACCAACTGAAGTGTTTATGGGAGATAAGAGGCAAAGGAGGTCGCAGGCCCAATAACTCCTTTTATCACCCCACGTTCTGCAGCGAGGGCCATTTTATGGGTGAATTTGCTGAAGACGAATTCTTAATTAGAGAAGTTTGTGGACCCAGCATCAGAGGCCTAATGGGGGAATAAAATGAATCACCAAAAGGGCATCTGCAGGATTGCTTGTTGGCCTGCTTTGTTACTGTGTCTTGTAGCAAAGATGAGAAAACAGCCTTGGTTTGTTCTCAAAGCAATATCAATGAAAAGGCATTTTAAAGACGGGTTTGTGGGGCTTGTTTGGTTAGGTGTGAATGCTGTATTTGTCTAGACGAGTCCGAGTCCTTTCGAAATTAGTTCAGGTTATTGATTTTCTCAGGGGCTTATCTTTATTAAAGGAGCCTACCTTGTCAATGGAATTACTGCTTCAGCCATTAAGGTGAGCTGATTCTATTTCCCATTATTGTAAGTTCCTGCCCAGGAGACTTAAATGGCTTAGGTTAATAGGAACTGCAATGTTTTGTCCGGAGATTATTTTAGGAGTCAACAAGTTTGTCAAATATAATATAAAACTTTACTTTTATCTCCTATACTTTGAGACCAAAAGAACTTTTTATGTCAGTAGGCGACTGGAGGGGGGACACCATTCAACTTCTTTGCAATGAAAATATGTCACACTACATAAGGACACTGAGCCATGAGTTTGAGGAAAAAGGCCTTCAAAAGTTTGTTATACGGTGGCCACAAAGAGCTCACTCCCCTCTTAAACTGGGAGCACATGCTGTATTCCAGGGGCTCTCCCAGAGGTAAGAAATACACAAAAAGCTTGGGGACACTTTTATTTTGTAGCCAACAAGGTAACAAAAACAAGCATACCCTACAACATGGTGCAGGAAGACGAGAAAATATGGTTCATATCGGAAGAACTGCGGCCCGTTAGACGAATGAAGTTAGCCTACAGTTAGCAATGAACTCCACGTGACAATATCCACAAATCTGATTAAAAGGAAAAAAAAAAAGACCTTTGAATATTTTGATCAGTGGATACTTGCATAGTAAATGAATATAAATTGTTGAGAAATGGACACATATTTGGACTTAAGGACTGGTAGGGAGTCACTATACTTTTTCCGCGCTAGTAGTTCTGAATAAATTATATTTGGTTGCTGATGGTTTCCGTACATTGGACTGAGCGATCAAATTGTGGAGAATGTTTATGACCAGAGTACAGTTGAGAAGTGTTCGCTGCTAGCTTGTCATCCAACACATTCTCACCCCAACCCCATCACATATTGACGTTGGTCATGGATTTTTCTCGTCCACATACGACGTGCAAGGTACCCTGGGTGCGTTGGTGGTTGATGTTCTGAGACGCCACGTTAACTTCAGCCTGTTAGATGCACTGATTTCAAAATACACTTCTGTCTTTACAGGACATTTTCCAACAAACACACATGGTTACGTTTGGCCAACACACTCATGTGGTTGGGTTTAGGCAACAAACGCACATGGTTGGGTTTAGAAAAAAAGAACTGGGTTTGGCTTTACAATCATACAGGAAGCAGACATTGGCCTCCTGGGTGAAAGTCAGTGGCTGCTGGACCGATACACCACCCCTCCCACCCGCCCTACTTGAACATTTGCCACTTAACTTACGTTGCTGTCCCGCTGCGTTTCCCCCTGATGCTGCCAGGCACTGTTACACAATAATGGCGACAGTGTATCATGCCGACGTTAAAGGACAGCTTTTGTCTTTGGTACCTGATGCTGGAAGTCACTGCCCAAGCACCGCTATTTGACGACTTTGGAGTGACACGGGGTTGTGTCATCATGCCTTTACTAGCTTCAAAATTGTATTTCTCATGAGAATTTGACGAAAAGAGTTTCATATAAGACTTTATTTATTTCATATTGGGATGTGAAGAAGGTGGTCCATGACGCAATCCGGGTCCGTCCCCCATGTTAAACACCAATCACCAACTGCCTTTTGTCATTTCGTTCTGGTATCATACAGCGCCACATTTGACAAATATGGACAAGGTGTGATGGAAGGAAACTAGCTCAAATTTTAATCAACCAACTTGGCAGACATGTTGCACCAGACCAGACCAGATAATGACTGGGATCCTGTGTTCCCAGTCGCCTGCATATTAACTGAGAAAAAAGCCGAAAATTAATTACTCATTTTCCCAGACTGGGAAGAGGGATCTCATCCTTGCATAATTTTAAAACTCCATAATTATCTCAACTCCAATGCAACAATGTGGCGAGGGTAGATACGTATGAGTTTCCTCCAGCAGACTCCTCAAAGTTGAAGCAGGTTGAGACTGAACTCACTTCACCTCATTGAGAAAATGCTTTGCTGGGGACCTTCTCAACCTAATTCTGCTTAAAAGCACGATGAGGAGTGGTACAGTTCCTGAGGTTAGCCCAAAAGATTCGACAACTAAATATAGCACAAAGTGGAACGCTGGAACATTAGTTGAGAAGTGTGATGCCATACTCCCCTTCCTCGCTAATCAACCCCTGCTGTAAAGCCTAGATTAACCATCTTTCACTTCATTCAGACAGAGGATTGTTTTGGGGTTTGCCTGATTATATCTGTCTCGAGCACACAGCATGCTTCTATTGGTATTTAACAAAGATTAGCTTTAAATTGATGATTAACCTTTGTAATCCTGCGTGCATATTGAAAATGGCTTGCTTGTCTTTACCACAGCCACACAAAAGAGAAGCCGCATTATCGTTCAGGGAAAATTGAGGCTCGGGAAGCAAATGAGGCAGCGTTATCTGCCTGGTGCTTGGCTGGATAATGAAGACGAATCTTCAGACTAGAGAGCCATCTCATAATAAATCGCAACAGATGACTTCTTTTGCGTTCTTAGCGTGCATCTTTTAATAAAACTTCACTGTGACCCTGACAACCAATTGCTGCCCTTATTTTGCAAAGAAGCAGAATTTACTTGTGGGAATGAGTGGTTGCCATTGTTTTGATGGCTGTATTAGGGAGTAATCAGACATTAAATGAGTCATTTCTCCGTATTTAACTCCAACTGGGGAGGTAATGGTTTAATTTGCTGGGCAATGAGTTTTCCCATGTGGAGTGCTCCTTGCATTAAATCACAGGGCGATGCAACTGCATCTGTTGCTCTGGGAACCACCGATGCACAAATACAGCAGCACAAACTTCTCTGAGCAGAAAACAATTCACAGTACCTCTCTGGTGACTTTACCCATTTGAGAAAAAAATCAAACATACCTTACAGAGTACCAGGGGTTTTAAAAAGCAGCAAAGTAGACACAACAACAATGACTTTTTTGCGTTTGACACAAACACAGCAATACATCCCCAACTCATCTGCTGAACACTGAAACTCAGGAACAGGAACTGGGACTGTTGGGGCAGACTATATTTACATTTCTACACATTATATTATATATAATGTTATAATTTAAGAAGTATTTCACTGCAGGAAAGATGATCTTTTCATCAAACTAGGCTGTCTATGCAGTAGAAAGACGCACATACTTTTGACATTGGTGCTACATGATCAAAGAAAACAGAGAAAAGGGCAGTGGATTTCGCTTTTGCTCAAGAGGTAGAAAACTGCCGCATTGGAGCAATAGATGCTCCCGCTGGTGGGTGACATAATGTAGCTTGGCCGTTTTGACACAGGAGACAATATGGCAGCTGGTGACAAACAATCTTGTATCACGTTTACAATTACAAAAAAGCTGGGAGATCTGGCGGCTGGTAAGATGGAGGAAAGTTTCCCATACTTAATTTTAGGGCTGGGTGATCAATTAGATTTTTTTTTTCAATTGAGATTTTGGCTTCCCTTCATTTCATATTGAGATCAAATGATTTTGTGTTGTCCACCAACGTTGCTACTGTTTTGCCTTTTATTTTGTAAATCAAGTGCACCCCTTCCCAGCCAATGTGCTCAGCCCATCCCCCCAAACTCCAAATAGAAGTTTCAGCGCGAGCGCAAAACAGTGAGTCACAACATATCCCCTCTCTGGTTGTTTTGAAACTTTGTGGGTAGAACTAGTAAGAAGTAGGGTTGCAAATAAGGCCATGTTTACATGAAAACGATCCACTGAAAACAGAATCGTTTCTCATTTTCCTTTTGAAAAAAGTTCCGTGTTTAGACGACAACGTTTGGATAACAATCGCCGTGCACACAGACCCGGAAAAATGACCAGAAACGATGCAGTATACATGCCAGGCCAGTAGTTGGAGGTGTGACGCTTATGCTTCCTTCTACAGAGCGGCGATGTATAAAGAATCAAAATGGCAATCGCACAAATGTTTATCTGGACGGACGACGAGGTGGAGTTGCTACAGTAAATCTACACTATGATGGGGAAGCGTTGATAAATTCAGTAGGGTGAGCAGCACAAGCAGAGCTCGGGAGTCCGCCATTGTTGTGATGGTCGACTTTCTCAAACCGAGTTTTCAAAACGCTGCTGTTGTGTAAACGATCGGCCAAAACGCAACTAAAGTTTATCGTTTTCAGTCGAAATCGTTGTCGTATAAATGGGACCTAAGGCACCAATTGCAATCTGCATATTGGATATCAGCAAAAAATCCAATATCGTTCATCCATTACCAGTTCCCATGTCTTGCTTGCCACCTGGTGATTAAAGTGATGGGAATGAGCCCTGAAGTTAGCGAGCTAAGTAAGCCTCCCATTGGAATCTAACTCAGCTAACTTAAGGTGGACTGTTAAGGTGGATCAGCTTTTCTCATTGTTGTGACAGCCGCTCTAACATATAAAGGAGACATGTCTGACTGCTGAGTATCTCCTGATTTAAGGAGACAATTATTGATTCCAACTCATTTTATTTTGCTGTTCTTAGAACTGTAACTGTTATGTGGTGTTAAATTATTGTGTTGAATTCTCCTTAAATTGCTGTGGTTTCATGATCAATTAGAATAATCATAACTACCCACATTGTAATGATGAAAAGCTGGTTGAAAATCAGCAGGGTATCCCTTTCATTTGAATTGAGGGGAAGCTTTTATGGTAGTTCAAGTGCTAGATTTTTCAAATAAATTGTCAGTTCAATTCAATTTTAATTATACAGCCCAGTATCACAAATCACAATTTGCCTTCTATCTGTATTTGATTAATCTGATTATTGCCTGAAGCCCAATAATATTACATTTTAGCATGGAAGACAAAAAAGCCAGAAAAATATTCACATTTAAGAAACTGGAACCAGTGAACTTTTATCATATTTGCTTATATCATATCATAATGAATAACATGTATTAAAATGCTAATTTTCTGTCAATAAATGAATCGATTCATCACCTAATTGTTTCTGCTCTTAATATATTTCATGTGAGCTGAGCTTTTATGTAACCATTTACTCTCACTTGTGTACTTCCTTTCAAAGCTATAAGCCAGGAAACCTGAGCTCACTTTCAGTGCTATCGCGGACACAATGGCCAAAACCACCTTCTCTGTACTTTTACATATAGTGATGAAATGAGGACGGTGTATTATTCTTTGAAACCTTGGGAGCTGACATCAAATGCCATACCTAATCCCCACTGTGCTCCAGACCTCTGGAGCAGATCACAGCCCACTTGATCTGCCTTGTAATCCTATTGCAGTTTATTAAGGGGATATGATGTAAAGAGGAAGCCGTGTGATGAAAACTCATTCTGAAGGTGAGGGCCAAAATCTGTCCGATTCTTAGCAGGGTGAGCTTTCCCCGAGTTATCTTTTTAACTGGGACAGTCTTTATCACACTCCCACTCTTTGAACCAACAAAAAGATCTCATCAAATATAAAGATAGAGTGTAAAAACTGCCCCCTGTGACACTTAGATATGAGCAAATATGTAGCAAAGCCCCAGTGGCAAAGGTATTTCAAATAATGGAATATGCATGCACACATAAATTGAACATGTGTTTTGTGTGCATGAAGTATTGACCTGACACTGAAAGGACTAGTGAGTAATCTGCAGTGATACATGAATAGAGGAGCAAAGGTCTGAACAAATGCATTGTAAATGAATCATCCTGTTCTAATTCAACATACTGGGAACAACACAGAGAGAAACCTTTCAGCTTTTTAAATACAAATTGTTTCCACATCATTTTAGACTGCGTATTATTAATTGGCATTTGCTTAAATCTCAATTAGGAGATAATGTAGCTTTTTTGGCTTGTTTGCCTGGTTGATAAAAAAACTAAAAGCAAACATGAAAATATTCATCGTTATCCTCTTACACCCAATTTATCGCTGCTCATAATTATTAACTGGTCAAACAATAAACACTCGATGCTAAACATGCTGAACATCTGCTACACACATACTGTAGATTTGTGGCAACAACCAATGATATAATTACAAGATTAGAGTGAGTAAACAAATATGCTATCAACTGAAATGAGAAAGAAATAAACAAATCTGAAAAAAAAAATAACATGAATGAATCAAAAGGAAGCTAATCTAAATGTCTCCGATATCTGACTGAGTTTCAAATTATGGTTTCATTACCACATCCATGCTGATTATATCTTTATATCCCCAGACAATAATACAGCGCGCTGTCACAAACACTTCAGTAAGTAATACAGAGCAGACTATCACACCCATAACAAATGTGATACACAAAAACAAGCACAAAAAGTATCATTAATCAGTTATTAAAACTCTGTGATAATGGAATGTAGGTCAAATGACGGGGCCGTCTCATTAGAGAACAGGCATCTACGCTGCACTTCACACCAAACCCCCAAAATATAACTTTCACTATCATGACAAAGAAAAGAACAAATCATCACATTTGAGAAGATTGAAACAGAAAACTCACTAATCCAATAAATGATTATTATCTGGATAATTAATCCAGTTAAACTCAATATTATATTGTAAGTTGTTGTTGTTGAAATTTCGTGCTTCTTCACATACTGTATATAGGATCCACAATACAGTATTAGCAACATACTTAAATGATGATATAATGCAATTTTAAATATTATGCAATATGCTGAGTATTGCGATAAAATATATTGCGATATATGTTGATTTATTACTTTTTCAACTGTAAAATCTGTCCTCAAAGGAAAACTTTGGCAACATCTGTTTATCTAATAAGTTTTCAGTCTGTTCATCTCATTCAGCCATTTTTTTTTGTTGTTGCCGCAAAATGTATCTAGTGGCACATTATATTATTCTAGTAGGCTATCTAAAGTTTAATTTGTATTTGTAATATTAATTATTTATATAAATATAAAAAAAACATACATGGCACTGTGAGACGATATATTGCCACACAGAAATATCGCGATATTATGTTGTATTGATCCCCCCACCCCTTAGTGGACAAAACAGATTTCACTATATTGTATTCTAATACAGTGCTGGTTACTTGAGCAGAAAAAATAACCATAGCGTTCAATGAACAGCTATGACACATTGTTGTATTTGTTGTATTTACAACTAGGGCTGTGTGATGTGGAGAAAATCAAATATTAGATATTTCTGACCAAATACATCAACATCAAATATTGCTACAGAATTGTAGTGTTGACTACTGACTATTTACAGGATAACATTTTTGAGAAATAATCATCAGAAATGTGGATACAATCACTAAGTGAGAAAAGGCAAGTAATAGAACAGTCTGGTAAGTTCAGAAAATGACATCACCTTACTGTAACACAGCCTTTAAAACCAGGGAAAGACACTTAGGGTATTACAGGATCCAAAGTCTAAGACAGTATGTAGTCTCATACCATGATATCTATATAATACCAATATCTAGCCTAGCCCTAAATACAATTAGAGACCATCCTGCTATGGGATCACACCAGCCACGAGAAACAAATGAGGGTCACGGGCATAAAGGGGGCAGCAGTAGCTCAGTCCATAGGGACTTGGGTTGGGAACCGGAGGGTCGCCTGTTCAAGTCCCCATCCAAACCAAATATGGAGCGTGGACTGGTAACATTAGCTGGAGAGGTGCCAGTTCACCTCCTGGGCACTGCCGAGGTGCCCCTGAGCAAGGCACCGAACCCCCCAACCGCTCGGAGCGCCTGTCATGGGCATCCCCCTCACTCTGACACCTCTCCACTTAGTGCATGTATAGGTCCAGTTTGTGCATGTGTGTGTAATTGACAACGGAGTGAAAAAATTTAATTTCCCCTCAGGGGATTAATAAAGTATATATATATATATATATATAAATTAAAGCATGTACTTTGTTGGACCTACTCACCTCTTAAGTTGTATCTGTACCTCATCTTGCACAGTTGCGAAACTATCATGATGACAAAAATCTGTCTACAGACAGACCTGGCAAAGTATTCAAAACTGCCTCACTACAATAGGCGTCTGCATGACCACATTTTGACATACACACACAGACTCACAAGGTGAAAACAATATCATCCCTACTGTCATGGTTGGTATTTAGAATTTAGTATGATATTTATGACAGTATATTAGTTTTGCATCGCATAGTACTGTTGGGCTGCAACTTAAAACTGAACAATGCCTATCCCAATTTCCTAAAGCACATGATGAGACCAGCAGTCCAAAACGTCAAAATATTTAATTTGCCATCATACTATATGACAAAGAAAACGGACCAGTATTTGTTTGACATTTTTACTCACAAAATGATTAATTAAAATGATCAAAATAGTTGCTAAATAATTTCACAGGAATTATAATTATCAAAATTGCTTAATAATTTTCAATGACCACCTCTCTGATGCGGGTCAGCTTTAATAGTGGTAGGGCGGTGTTTGTGCCAGGGTTTTAGTTTTAACTGCATGACAGTGTACTCTCTGTTCACTCTTTGTGTAACCCTGGATATCTGCTGAATCACTTTATGAAAAGTAAAATAGTTACTAAAACAGGAAAAGAGGTCACAGAGTTCCTGGAAATGGCAGAGGGAGGAAAGATTCATGTTTTATTCTCTTCAGTAAGGTGACACTCGAGTGTGAGGATGGGATGTGATAAGCAGCACTATCCTCTTTGTACCAGGAAGCAGAAGCGTTTGTGTGAAATGTGGTCACTAACAATGTTACCCTTAATGGTTTATCCTATAACACACATCATTACATGGAGCAAACCCTTGATTTTAAGGTGCAGTTTTAACGCTGACTATCTTAAGATCAGACTTTTAACACACATATATAATTCAGTAACCGTGCTATGTGTCAGCTCTCTAACTGTAACCAAAAAGGAGGAAATCTAAGACAGAGGAATGGCATATTTCAAAGTTCAATTTCAAGTTTCAGATAAGCAGTATTCCCCCATGAGATGGGAAAAAGAGAGGAGCTCGTCTGGGCATTCTCCCTCCCAGAAACCAAGATGAACAGTCTCATTCAGCACCGTGGACAGCTCCCTGCACAGCCTCAGGAGACGGCTGCTAAACCCTTCGACAGTAAGCATGACTGAGACATCATTAACACTGGTCAGATAGCTTTCTGTGGAGACTACTCTGTGCCTAGCACTTATCCATGTGTGTGGGCGGGGTCTTTGTTAAATTCTTACTAACTTTAAGCAATGCATCTATTTGTAAAACACATTTTTGTACACTGCTTCAGCAATGGTTAATTTTCATTAAAGGCATAACGAGGGCTGAAAGATTTGATCTGAAGGACACCGCGAGGTCGTTATTTTCATCTCCTGTGAGCTTAACTCGGAAATCAAAGCACAGATTGTCTGTGCTGCCTTTGTTAGGTGTGTGACCTTCCCACAATAAATCTAAATCAATGTCTCTAAAGATCAAATTTCATATTTGGACAAACCCAGATCTTCGCCTTTAGAAAAAATGTCAAATGTTGCTCCTGGTGGTGGCGAGAGCACGAGCCAGGAGGAGCGACCAATGCTTGACATTTTGTTCTCATGAGTATTCATCTGCTCCTTTAATTACTACCATTGATGTGTAAAAAAGAAGGCAAAGCAGACAAAAGAGAGAAATGGCTTCAGCGGCCTCGTAAAGTACAGCTGAATTAGCATCGCCCTACCTGTAGTTCTTTTCCAAATGACTGACAAACACTTGATCTCTTTTTAATGAGGATCCAGCGGTTGGTTTCAATATGCAAAACATTCATAAAGCTGTCCCTCTTCATTCCCGATTATCTTAAAATCTCCACGCTAATGGGAAAAGGCCTTGATCCAGTGAAATCATTTCATTAAAATGTTACTTAAGTATTCTGCTCTCAGGCCACCAGAAAGATTAGTAAGATATTTCACAATCAGAAACCAGTGGAAATCTCGTATCACTATCGCTTCCTCAGCCTCAAAAAAAAAAGAAAAAAAAAGGTGCACACACCCACACAAAATAAACTGATACATATGGTAGAGCAGAAGCATCTGAATCAAAACAAATCTCACAGCACATGACGAGGTCGCGATCTCTCTGAAGCGACAGATACTATTAATTTGACAAATATGACAAGACATGGGTGTGATCTAAAAACCATAAGGACGTATGACACACGATCACCGATAATGAGGGATGTGCCTGACGTGTGCCTACTCATGTGAGGCAGGCAGAGAACAAAGGTAATGAATAAATAACTGATGATGGGTCTATTTCATAACACCCAGCGATGATGGCTGCGTCAGGCTTTCTTGAACCTCTTGATGAGAAGGTGGCCCGTGAAATGTGTTCACTAGAAGGTGTCGCCACTCCCGCTGCCCCCTCTATCCCCCGCACTCCTATTATTTCAGAATGGCGGTTAATTAAGCAGGGAAAAGCCTGTTGTGTGATTCTCTCATCAGATTCTTCCTGCCTTTAATAAGGCTTTCCCAGAGGCTGAGTTCAGACTCAGAGGCTTTTGATGATGAAGACGCAGCTCCCAAGTGCCTGGCATTGACAGCTTCAATGCTGCTTTTTAATACTCTGCTGTTGGTGCACAAGGTGTGTATCAGCCCCTGAGATATGGCGTACAGCATATGGACCAAGGTGGCTCTTTGCACCATGGATCGCTGCCTGCTGCACACTCATGAATTATGGAATTCGGCACAAATATGCAAATCTGGGCATTAGCCTAGTTATGCCCCTGTACTGTAAGTTACAGTGACTTATCTATTATGTATGAAGCAAGGATGGGAGTGAAGAGGTCCTGGCAGCCAGCTTCACGGCCCCTCTCTCAGTTGCTCACTTTCACATCATGAAAAAGCATGAATAGCAGGGGAGGTAGCTTCAAAACGCTAGCTTTCTGCCGCTTGGCATCTCCGAAGACTTGGGAGAATTAGAGTTTGCTTCCATGCTCAATTGCCAAGCTACTTAAAATAACAATGGCTTCCACCGGATTTGGAAGCCTGGAAGATACGTAGGGGAATAAGCATGAAGTTGTTGCTAATCCTCCAATTTCCCCCCACAAGGCTGATATGAAATGCTAGTCTGATCAGTAATCAGTCCACGGGGGAGGCAGACAGGAGATCCAGCCAACTCTACAGGCACACACACAAAAATCAGCCTCTGTATGACATTACCATCATAATGCTGGATGAGTAATTGTACTCGCGTAACCTAATCATAGCGGTGTAAATATCCAAAATCAAGAAGCCAGAAAAAGTGAAAACCCACGAGGTCAAACAGCTCAGTTGTGAAGTCGTACACATATTCTGCTCAGGCCAGGACTGTAATGAATACGTCCTGCCACTCTGACACGAACAGAGCCATCATTAGCTCGGATCAAAGTCAATCACTAAGCACATGACAGCTGACAACTTATATTTTACAAGGTGCCCAGGAAATGATGATACCTAGTCCTCCTGAACCCTGTTGCTATAGTAACAACAGGAAGCCGCTCCTTCACAGTGTCCCATAGTCAGCAGCCCTGCTTCATTCTGAGAAGAGATAGTTACTTAAGTTGAACTGAAAGTTTATTTCTCCTCTGTTTTTTTGTGTCAGGAAATATAAAATAATAATACTCCAGCTATTGTGCACAATTTGCTTTTTTTTCAAAAGAGGATAAAACTTTTTTTTGGACAAAATTATGGAAAAAGTGTTTCAGCTTCAGGGCTCTGAATGTGCTGACATAGAACCAGCATCGATATGAGATGTGCTGCCAATCCTGTTGTAGGTTTTTTTTCCTGTTTTTAACAAGCACACACACACTATTAGTGGTTATCATTTGGGACGATTCATCGAGGTGTTAGGTTTAGGATTTAGGATTTTATAAGGATCCTCATTAGCCAATGCAGAACATCAGCTACTCTTCCTGAGGTCCACACTAAACATAAAAAAAAACATGACAACAGCAAAAGTGCACCAACAGGAGGGGCAAACCATGAAAACATTTGGGGCTTCCCCAAAAAACTGTGAAAACAGGGGTCCCTGTTGGCCCCTAATACAGGCACACTGTCAAATAACAACTTTAAATCCCCTTAAACCTCCTGCAAAGGCACTATAAGAGCACTGCCACTGCCCCAGAAACCGCCTAAGTAGGGTGCAGAGAGAGAGACAGAGTCAGTGACGGTGACAGTGAGGGCGAAGCAGAGAGTATGAAGTTAAGCGTAGTCGAAGTTCATGGTCAATTGCTGATTTAAAGTAAAGAGGGTTAGTCCCAAAGATGGTGAGCAAAGTTAGCCTCCCATTGGAATCTTACAAGGCTCAGTTAAAGTAGACTGTTAAGGTGGACCAGTTATTCCCATTGTAGTGACAATGTCAGCCACTCCGTAAAAGGTGATGGAGAAATGTCTGGCTACTAAGTCTAGGTAGGGATACAAGTATTGACCCCAACGCAAAATGTGTTTTGCTGCTGTTGTAACTGTTATTTAGGGTTTAATTATTGTCATTGGGTTAGGTTTTATTTATTCATTATGTGAATTTGTTAATGGTGTTTACAGTATATATAAAGTATACATAATATAAAGTAGGTTTTAAACTGTTAGGAGTTTATATATGGGGGGGGCTTTTTAAGCTTACTGTAATATGTGCTTTAGCAGTGTGAGCTGGAACTCACGTCCAGCTCACACAAATGTATCTCAGTACAGTACTGTGTGTTGCTTTGATTGTGTTCTAGTTTTATCAACTGTGTGGTGACCTCCAGTGGCATGCCTGGTGGGGTAGGTGTGTGCGGTAGAGCTGAATGTGAGTTGAATAAACTACTTGGAATTTTCAGTACACTAATGTTTCTGACAAAAGCAAAGCATGATGCTGCCAGCCTCTCCTCAGCCTCCAACCAGGAGAGACTGACACGCATTTTGTTAATGTTGGACCATGGTGTGTATTGATGGGCAAGATGAGCTGCTTCTTTCTGAGTCAGCTGCAATTTCCCTAGATCCTTCTGTGTAGCACCTGATCATTTCATTAAGCAACAGCCAAGATAAGACCAGAGTCTGCAGTACTTGTGTGGTCAAGTGTGGTGTTAATAAAGCAGAGCGGCTCTTTTAACAGACATTTTCCTCCCCAGTTTTTACAACAAGAGAATCTATATGCCCCGTCCAGTTTACAATCAAACATAACACCAAGATGATCTATTTCTTCTACCTGCTCAAGGGTTATATTGTTTATCTTTAAATTCATGTGGGGTTTAGAGCTAAAGGACCAATCTGTTGGCTACAAAATACGATGCTCTTTGTCTTTGATGTATGTTATATGATATATGAAGACAAGTTTCTTGCTAGAAACCCACTGTCTGCAACTCTTTGTTGAGTGTTGGACACAAAGCCTTTTCAATTGCAAGTTGAAGATCATTAGTAAAGACAGAAAAAAGGAAGGGGCCAAGTGAACTTCCCTGTGGGATTCCACACTCCACACCTCTGGCATCTGAAAAGCTTATATTAAAGAAAACTCGTTGTGTTCTATGTGTGTGTTATCCATGATAGGGCAGAAGGACCAAAACCATTACATATGCACTTTTTCAATGATAATTTTTGTGATAAAATTTACATTCCACTCCCACAGTGGAAGTGAGCAAGACAGGCTGATTGACATCCAGTCCGAAAACAGGAGCTTGACAGTCTAGCTTGCTAACATTCTCACTGATTCCCACAAGTCGGAACTTTTTGTTCATATTATTTAAACACATGCTGAATCATTGGCAGCTCCCCCATACTCAGTGATTGGTTTGTCTCATATTATACAAAATTATTAGGCTAGTTAGCATTAGCCGTCTTTCTGTCATGAGTTTGAAAGTGATTATGACCAACAACCAGACTGTCAACACTCTACAGTAACCTGCAGTCCTGTAACTTCAGTGCGCCTACTCTGTATTGTACTCTGGGATTCGAATCATGCTTTCTCTATGGGAAGAGCAACCTAGGGGGCAATTCATCATTCATTATCAGCCATAGGGGAATCTAAAAGGGCACTTTTGTGGTGACGTGTTGTTGTTGTTTTTTTTCTTTTTAACATTGTGGCACCAAGGGAAGCGGCCCACCCCCGAGTCCACGAGTGTGCCTGTGTGTCTGTTTGCGTTACAGCAATTTTACCAGCTATTTTTGGTGCCTGCCTACCAGATATTGCATGTGTTGCTTGTGTAAGCTGGAACGACCCCTGAAATACATAAATATAAGTGGCAGTAACAGTAATTGCAGTATTGACAAATAAGTAGAGATGCCCTCAATCATTTTTTGTTTCTTTTTTTTCTGACAATACCGGCAGTCGATTGTCTATTAGCCATATCAGCCAATACCCATTCTTTTTTTGTTGTTTTGATTTGTTATAGCAGCCGGTATTGTTTTATTATAGTAACAGTCAGTTTGACTGGGATCTGCACCAGGTGGCAGCGTAAACTACGCTCTACACAAACAAATACAATTAGTATATTTTTTTTTCTATGGCTCTACAGTATGAAGTAAAGAATTCCACAAGTCAGTCTCATTGGTTTCTTATTCTGTCAACAACAGGCGTATGCTTCATCCATTTAATCAACAGACAAGTACAAAGAGGAGTAATGCAACGTAGTAGCCTGCAGTGGATCAAGAAAGACAACTGAAATACGTAATGTTATCTCTCTACCCCTCCTTTTGTGTATCAGTGTGTGATGTGTGGGGACAGCGGGAGGTTGCCTCTTGCTGCAGAAGTGGGAGTTTAGTTGTAGAAATGTGTAAAACAGCGTACCTACTGTTCGCTTTCCAGCTTCAGCCTCCAGACTGCGGTCAGAAAGAATGGGGAGATGTTTTGTTTCTTACAGGACGGGAGTCTGCACTCACAGCGGAGCTAACCGTGTCACTCCACTGTGCTGGTGTTGAGGAGCAGCAGCATTTATTAGCGCACAAACTTTAAACTGCACTGTATATTCACTTGATATCTTCACCACAAAACCTAAACTCTCAGCTACTCCGATCACTCTCTTTTTCTCTATCACACACTCCTTACGCATTTACACACAGACTACTGGTTCTGCTATTGTCCAAATGACCCCTTATAATTCTACAGAGTTAAAACACATAGAAAAGCCAAGTAGTCACTGGTTTGCTAGTCGCTGATACCCTCCCTAACACATATAATCTGCAACTAGAAAGCATTATTCTTGATCTCCCAATGCATTTTTATATTTTTACTGAATACCGGATGATATAAGCATACAAGTCAAAACAAACACAGGGGATCTGATTTCTCAACAAAACTGAATTATAATTGGCCCTTCAAACAGAAACTGAGGCCTTGAGACTGCATTACGCACATTTTACAGCCCAAAACTTCTCAGGAAGAGAAGAGAACAAAATTAAACCAAGGCAATCACCCTTATAATCACCATCCTTTAATTCATCAAACATGCCCTCATCAAATACCAAGCCCACTCTCTTATTTTCCAAGAAAAGAAAATGCACTTTTGTTGTTCTTCTCCTCCACCCCCCATCGTTGTTCAAGTGGAGCCAACTGGATAAACTCCATCAAACAAAACATAATGACAGGAAATTGTACACAAGAAACAGTTTTTCCCTCCTCCTCTTCCTCCCTGTTCTTTCCTTCCCACATTAAAACTCTCCTGACATTATAGTACAACATCCACTGACCCTGTAGATTTGTTCAGTCATAAATCACTGAGACACCTTGAGTTTTCTTTGGGGATTTAGAAATCATAACACTTCCCTGGACCGCCATCGTCTTTACAGCCAGGCTCATAAACACTTTCGGGAAAATCCCACAGAACATCCAGCAGGCTGCCTTCTATCTAACTTCACCATTACTCACACATTTGGTTCCAGGACAAGCAAATGCAAACACAATATCTGTCCCAGTTAAGCTACAGAGAAACAGTCGTGCCATTCATGTTGATTAGTCGGGTATGAAAATAATGAAGGCGACCCCTCTTTCATATTGACCTTTTGCCCTTTGCTGTCAGTCTGTATCCCCCTATTCTGTCCAGTTTAATTTCTCACTACAGGAGTTGCCTTTTATGCATTCATTGTGTTACATTTATTTATTTGCCACTTTTAACACATCCACCCTTTGATTAAAAGTGTATTGCATATACGACTTTTGCTCACATATAACTCATATGTTTAACACGGATCTTTAATTATTCAAGATTTTTAACATCATGTGCCACAATGAGAATAAACAACTTAACCTGCTGAGTGCTCTTTAAAAATAGCTACAGTGTGTTACTCTTTAACATACACTAAATACAGCACCTCTCAGTGTAATGAGCAGCCTGCACCCATATAGTAATTGTGAGAATATTAACACCCACACCCTCACTTTTTGGAGCCGGGTTGCTAGGGGCTGCCTAAAGACTAAAAAAGAATGGCACTATTTTAAATACCCACCAATTAAAGCCCACTTTTAAACATGGGATGCAGCTGCTGCTAAGAAACAGTGTGTTTCATTTGAATTTCATCAGAGAACTTATTCCAGTCAAACATCCAGGGGCGAAATCTTCATCTTTAGGCATGGGTGGAGGGTAGGGGTAACCGGGTTAGGGGTTTAGTTAGAACTCTAAAACACACTCACACACACACACACACACACACACACACGCACGCATCAAAATCCTATTTGTATCCTTATGTTCACACCTGGCACACAGTTTGAAAAGGTTTTGTAAAAAAAATTGGAAACACGTGTTTTTTTTCTGTATTTGTAGTATTAACTTTTCAAACTTTACAAATTTCCATTTTTTTCACACATATGTGAGGTTGGGGGCGGTGTCACCCCCTGTCTCCTGTGGGGTTTACACATTTGCAAACACCGCTGTATGCCTTTGAGAAATGCTGCAGCCAGAAGCACCAGCTCACATAAGCCAACACCCACATGCTCATAATTAAAGGTGAATTGCACAGCCTGTGGCAATTTGCATCCTGTGACGTGAGTACATGGCTGCTGGAATTTCACCAGACAGGTCTGATAGCAGAAACAGGAGAAGTGCATTGTGTCTTTCCACCGAGAACAGGAAAGAATTGGACATTATCATTAGTTGCATTTGTCTACCCTTTGACTTGAGCTTCACATCACATACACAGCGACACCTTCCAGTTTTTATCCACCAGTACTAAAAGTAGAACTTCTGTAAATGTCTGAGCTTGCTGTTATTTGAATCTAATTTAAACACACTAACTTAATACAATTTAGCCCAAACTTTTAATGCATTAAAAGTGTTAATGTGGAGTTGATGTTATATGGTGTAACCCACGGGATCTAGTGCAGATTGTTCTCTGGGGGGGCTTATAAAGCTAATTTATTGGATGTAGCATTTTAATTAGTTTGATCAATACTCTATTACAGAGGATTTAAATGTGATCTGCAGGGAACAGGCAACTCATTGCACATGAATGAATGATCATGTTTCAAAATGTCAGAGATTCCGTTTGCTGCCGGGCGATCCTGGATTTATTCCAGCTTAATAATTGATAAATTAATCGCCCGTGAATTCAAAAGCATAAAACATCCTTTTTGTCAAACGCTGGAGGTTCAAGTGTTGCAGAGAAGCATGTGTGTGAGCCGCCGTGTCGCACAGGTGCATTTCACACAGGGAAAGTATAGAGGGAATGTGGAAAGGAAATCTGGTTACCTCGCACGGGGGTTTCTGGGAGGATCTCTGCGCGCCTCTCGGGTTTGGGTTGATCTCAGGAGCGGAGGATGAGGATGATGCTGAGCCGCGGAGCGTACTTTTGCGCACTGCCGGTCCACATAGAAGAAAAGCGTCCGTCTCTCCTCTCGGCCACTCTCATCACTGATTCATTTGAAAGCAGACACCAGGAGGGAACGGAGTCCTTGTTTATTCAGAGCGGATAACTCGACTCCGTCTCCGGCTCACGCAGACGAGCCTGTGTGTAGAAACGCGGGGAGAGTTGTGCCCAAGCCCGCTGCTTTGCGTAGCAGACTGGAGGGAGCGGGGAGGAGCCGTCTGCCGTCAGATGATCAGGGCAAGGTGCTCTCCTCACTGATACTCTGCAATCCCCAGCCTTAGCAGAGCTGCAGTCCATACTTTAACACAATAATCCCGATCTGATCACCTGCTTTCAGCGGGAAAGGCTACTTACACTGTCACTTATACTGGCTATATTATGCATGTGCAGAGAGTAGGCTCTGTGTGGCCAGGTGATAAGTATTTATTATTTCAGCTTCATATTCTACTGGATTTACTCATTAGATACACTATAGTACACATATGCCTAAAGAATAACAGGTCCATATGAGATAAAACAGTGACATGAAACATCTATGACATGTTATATCACTGTATATTAACACCATAGAGAAATCAAGACATACTGTAAACTGCAGAGCCACTTTCAGCAGAAAGAGCATCCCAAGGTCATCAGAACATCAATACTCACTCCACTATAGGTTTTGTAAATATAGCAATATAACAAACTCTAGTGCCACAAGAAATTGAAGGGGCATTGAAGCAATTTAAAGGCCCTGACACACGAAGCAGACGGTCAGCCGTCAGTCAGTGTTGGGCCGTTGATGAGTGTCTGTTGCCCTAGATGGTGCGTTGTGTCCCATACCTTTGCCCCCGTCAGCTTTATTGCTGCTGCTGTTGTTGTTGTTGGCCGATTCAGCATGTTGAATTGGTGTTTGCAATGATTGGCAGTTCAGCTCAGTGAGGAAAGTAAACAAACAAACTGGTTACATGAGGTAGGATTAATTTTCTTCAGCCCTTGAGCTATTCAGCAGAAATGTTTCATGATGGTTTGTTTTATTGTTCACTGACACACTGTAAATATGCTCTCTTCTTTCAGCATCAGACTGTGTTGTTAATGTGCTAAATGGTGACTAGCATCAAGATAGTCTTTCAGTTTCCATTTGTGAATGATGAATACAGATTACTACTGTCTGCTGGTGTGGAGAGTTATTTCTTCTAATGCAGGCGCAGAACACACCTGCTAGTTGGCCGCTGGCTATAGTCTTTGCGGTGTGTTCATGTGCAACTTTTTGCCCAAGACAGAGCGACATGAGGAAATCCAACAGTTCTCTGAAGTCGGTTTGGTGTGTCTGGGCCTCACCATGTGAAGTTCAGTTTACTCCTCACAAGGTAAGACAACCCTGATGATGTCATCCAAGATATTCGTACTCCCAACTCGTTAAAATACTGACACTTTGTCATTCCCCCTGCACATCAAACCATGACGCTCCAGGTACCCTCCAGCAATAATTTTGGATGCAGTTTCAGTTTCCACTTGTTGAATACATAGTCTGTTTTCAAAATAAACTTAGAACGTAGGTAAAAAAAAACATTTTAGGTTTACTAACTGAAGTTTAGGCAACAAAAGCACATGATAATATTTACAAAAAGACATCATGGTTTTGCTTTAAATAAGTACATTTGTTACAATTCTCAATGTAACTTCATATGACTTACATCACTAGCATAATTACACATACTAGCACACTACAGTGTTATTGTAAAAAATACTTGATACACTTTTGTTTTCATCAGGGACACAAACGGCTTTCTCACAGGTGAAAGTCTAGAGTTTGTCTGACCCATTCAACTTCTCTCCCGCCCAGCCTGTATGGACTTTCTTGCTCTTTACACTACAGCAGTTGTTTGGAGTGTCAAATAATGCTGCCATCACATCCATCTCATACCTCTGCTAAAGGGGGGCCTCAGTGTATCAGTATCTGATGCCATGGGCCACTGACCAAATGACAGTACTTGACCAGTTTGGCGTGAGATTAGGTTGTGTCATCAGGGTTAATACAGCTTGGGCTTGAGTCTGCATTCAAATCTTTATGTGGGGTTTGGAAGAAGTCCAATGAAAGATGCAGTTGAGTTGCATTGGGGGGAATGTGGGATTGAGAGATAATGGAGCCCCACACATTCTAGACCAACCCAAGTGCTTGTCAGATGGTTGAACAGCGTCTAAAATCCCCCCTCCCACACACCTCTCCACTCCTGAGGTGAAGTAGGGTTTGAACTTTTCTCTCCCTTTTTTTCCATTTTTTTTTTCTTTTTTTTTGCATACCCGTATCTGTCAATTTCTGTGTGTTTAATCACAAGGAATGGCTCCCAGGAAAGATCATTTGAAAGTGTGAAACAGCTATCCCCATATTTAAAAGATTATCACTTCTGTTTGACAGCGGGCTTTTCACCACGTCTTTGAGTGTGGCCATTCCAACAGCTATAAACACTGCTCTGTTCAACTTGGTCAGGACCTGGTGACAGTAACGGCCATAGCATATGATTTATCATCCAGCCAGCCCTCGGCAAATGTCTCATCATAGGATACAGATGATCACTAAGAATAACTTTGTATTGATTTGCAGTGACCCTCCCCAGTGAGGGGACAAGAGCCAGGAAAATTCTCACACCTCAAAGCATCTTCATTCATTACTGTTACACTGCTCCACTTTATTCAGGTTTTCCTTTAATGTATCACCAGTCTGTAGTTAGTGTACATATTTTGCACAGGAATGTGTGCTACTGTGTGCTACAGTACATTATAAAGTAGTGGGTAGGTGGTATTCTTTGCCCGTTACAGATATCTCCACATTTTATGCTTGTCTCCAGAAATTATTGATTTTTTTTCCTGAACCTAACAAAGAGGAAATTGTTAACTCTACCTTTGTCTAAAGCAGTCTGATTCAAAGTTTAACCCATACTTATTGACGTACCACCAAACTTTACCCGCTCTATCTCCCTCTGTTAACATCTGCTTGAGTCTCTAAGTCTAAAAAAAGACTCATCACCTCACAGGTGGGACATAATGTCTGAAAAAGACAAAGCTCTTTTACAAAGAAAGGGTCAGATATGCCTGGGAGCGACATGTGAATCCAAAATCCCCATTTATAATGGAAGTGTGTGTGTCTAACATCCCCATTGACTACGCTCTCTGCTTCCTACAGGAGACTGTCTCAGAATCCTCACTGTTGTGGCCGGATGCTTAAAATGAGAGCCAAAGAAAGGGCAAGCGAAGGGCGCATTTATATTTCAACAGCCCAGTCCACCTTTAGAGAGAAGGAGAAAGACAGATATCGTATTTGATCACTTAAAAATGTATGGTGTTTATATGGCAAAAGATGGCAGCTGCATGTAGATCTCATTGCTCAGAAATGGGGCCAATGAAGAAGTCGAAGCCTAGTCAGCACCAGCGAGGCTGACATGGGAATCCTTAAAAAAGTCAGTTTTAGCTTTAATTGAGCACAAAAGAGCTCTTTCAAATGATGGGGTAACAGTTTGGGGAGTGGAAACTAAAATTCTGCCCTTGTTAATAAAATATAATGCTGTGCTAGATAAAAAAAATGTTGGGAAATGGGAAATCTAGGACCCCAAGGGTTTCTGACCCTACTTTGAGGACCGCTGGGGTGTAAGAGATGGAATAGTTCTGGGCTGTACTTTGCAGCGTGCAGATGTATTTGATAATTTATCAGGCGCCTGTTCTCCAAGCAGCAGTGATAACCTACAGCCCACAGCCGGCAAGACACCTTGAGTCACGAGGTCTCAGGCTCAAAATGAACTTTTCATGCTGACTCGATGATATTTTGATAGATACAGGCAATATTTCAAATCATATCCTTAATACTGTTAACTTTTCAGGGGAGAATCTTACATTAAATGTGCTGTGCAAGCCATTATTTATTGAATAGGGATTTTATGACTTTCATATTCATTTCACTGGTATTTTACCCAGCTTGTTCTTTTTTTTTTGGATCATTTGCAGATGGATTATTTGTGGCACTGACCCTTACATGCATTCAGTCGCTTGCCAGTAGCTCTAATACAACAGTCTTTTGGTGTAATTTGAGTGTTCTGTGTTGCTGAGTGTTGTGTAATCTGCTTCCACAACACAATGTGCAACCAGAGAGCTGCACCGGTACTGTTCAGACGTGTCCCATCCTGGCCTGGAAAAGATTCCCGCTGATGAAATTTTCATTGAGCAGATGAAGCGGAGCGTAGTTTCATAATCCTCTGGTGAGTTGCATCAGCTTGTGCTGATATCGTTCTATCAAGACCCACTAAGAGCAGATTTGATGTCTTGATAGCTGAAGGAACATGTTTTGTTTGTGGATGATCCTACTTGGGGTGTGTTGGAGCTTTGGAATACATGCAGACTGAGATATAGTTTTGGATCATTGTGGCAATTTATTGTGCTTTAACTGTCAATACAACAATGCTCTGTGGTTGAAGTGACTACAGGATGACCAGCTTTTGTTGAAATGCCCAACAAGGATTCTGCTGCACTCTTAGAAATTAAGGTGCTAACTAGAATCCAATAGGGTTCTTTGGCTTAGCCCTATAGGAGAACCCTATTTGGATCCTGGAAGGACCTTTTATAGAGCTTCCACCTGGAATCCTTTCACATAAAAGGTTCTACCTAGAAACATCTGTGAAAGGTTTCACCCAGAACCCTGTAGGAGAGGGTCTACAGCAGGGGTCGCGTTAACCGGATATTCTCCGTCATTGACCGTTTTTTTACAACAATGACCGGAAAATCTGAAGGCCGTCCATCATTTGACCGGTTGCAATTACCACCCCTGCCCACTTGGCAGCGGAGTGCACAGTCAGTGGTTTAAGTGGCTGCCGTTTTCACACTGCAGAGAAAAAGTCATTCATCTGCTTCATGTAGCGTTGTTGACATAACG
>NC_065524.1:11577203-11723536 GCF_006386435.1 Epinephelus moara
GATTATGCACTGTTGTGTTATTTTAAATTATAAACATGGTATTCCCTCACGTTCCTCAGTGCATGCTGTTGTTATTTTATTTTGAAAATTGTCCGGATTCTCTCGTCTTTTCTGTGTCCGACTTTCTGTTTGGTACGATCAGCTCTATCCAGCTTGACAGAAGCGCTCGCGGCTCGCGTGTAGACCAGAGGCCGAACTGAAGCACTGCGGTGTGTGGATGTCTGTTCATCTTTTCATTCATGTCCTTATTAATGTACACTTTATAACTTGCTTGTTGGATTTATTAAAAACGAACGAATGAAAACTAGCCTAAATGTCTTTGAATAGGCTATCTTTATTATCATTTAAAAACGAAAATTAAAATGACGGTAAAGATAGATTATGACCGGATTTTTACGAACCTGTCGGTCAAAATGACCGGCTACGAAAAAGTCTAGCGCAACCTCTGGTCTACAGAGAACCCTTCTATGGTGTGGTGCTAATGGTTCCACCCTGAACCATCTCTTACCACTTTTCCACCAACATAAACTGGTTCAGTTCTGGTTCCTGCAAATAATTTTGAACCATGGTGTGAGCCATGATGACAGTCATCAGCTATCAGTCATCAGTCAGCCCATCAGTGGGCGTGTCATATTCTACAGATTAGAAAGAGAGGATGGTGACGGCGACAATGGAGAAGTCAAGTGAGAAATCGTTGTGAAAAAAAAGTGGTCTCATTAATATTTGGTCCATGATTGTTTTTTTGGAAAAAACAAATATCTGTAATAATAGAACAAAAGCTCACAGGTAATCAATACAATCCACCATGTTGCTACTAATGTTTACTTCTGCGGTGCATTGTACAGCACCCTCCACTCATGATACATTCTTGATTAAGATGGTTCCGCTCAAAACTGGTGGAGAGCACCAAGGTTCCAAAAACCCTAAACAGCCTTTCTATCTTCTAAAGGGGTAACAATAACCCAGTCAGAGGGTTCTAACAAGAACCCTTTTGTATTCCAGGGGTTTCATCTATAACCCAACCAGGAGAGACTCTAAAATAGTAATTGACTACATTAGCCATAGATCTCCCACTAATCATGGTTTTAGTTTAATAGGTTATCCTGGGGTCAAGAGAACCAACTCCTGCAGCCTTGGGCTTCATGACACTCCAAAAGAACCGGGGCTGATGTGGTCCAGCACAACCGGCAACACTCATTAAAATATTTGAGGCTTTCAACAATCTTTGCAGAACTTTTTCTTCAACAGAATGTTCTTTGAAAGAAATGGGTTCTCCATCAAACCTTTAGTCTTACAAAGAAACCTTTAGGAACCCTGTCTTAAAAAGGGTTCTTCTGAAGCAAAAGGTTTTGGGTAGAGCCTTAAGGAAGAACCCTTTCAGAACTCTCATTTCTGCAAGTGTGCTGAAGCACACAATGTCGATATTTTCACAACAATGGTTTCTCTAAAAGAGAGTAATAGTGGGAAGCATCCTCAACTGTTACTGCAGGGATTCAAGCATCCCCATTGCTTCTTGATGTGCAGTGTTTACTAGTGAAATCCTTGCAGAAGTGTGTGTTTAAAATTTAATGCTGACATGTAGAGATGCTTGAGAGTCATGTTTGGCTCAGCGACAGAGATGGTGATTTGTTCAGTGAGATATCATAGCCTGCCGGTAACTCTATTTCCCATATGTCCTTTCCAATACTTTTGAAAGGTTGGACCATCTTTTACATTGCCTCTAACGTACTCAGAGATTTTAATGTGGGAGTAGAAACAATGAAATTTTTCTATTCTTTTGGCACAGTGTGCCTTGCCAAACTTCTTTCAACTGAGGCATATGCTTCATGTTTATTTAAACATTTGGAAATCAGAGGAGGCTCTTGGTTAACACTGGGCCAATCTGATATTTTCCATCACACTCCAAGTCAGTAAAAGTCAGCATGATTGTATTTCTGCAATATTTCCACACTTAAATTGAGAACGCTTTTTGATAGCATTTACAAGACCAGATTATTTAAGGATTTTACATGTGTCATTTTTTAAACATGTAGTATTCAATCATTGGAGTGCTTAAACTCTAATTGGTATTCTAATTAAATATTTGATTTAGTCACAAGGGGGTTTAATCTAATATTTAATTGCATCAATATCAGCAAATTTACGCTTTAGTGTTTTTCCAGTCCGTGTTTATTTTCCTCAAACAGCCAATGTACCAACTGCACAGAAGTTATCATTACATAGCTAACACAGTACGCACTGACTGTGTGTGGCTGTGTGTTTACATGACAGCATACACACTGACTGATCTCATAAGTGTTTCATAACTCCACCACAAAGTCCAGTTCTTTGTCATACATCTCGAGTTTCTTTCCTTTTTTCTCTCATGTTTTTACGTCTGTGAGATGAAGCTGTACAACTCTCCAACGCCCATTGCCTTTTCATGAAACTGCACCACCTCTAAAATTTGCTCCATGTTCAGTCTGAACCTTTAGAATATTCTACAGTCTAAAAAAACCCTCAAAAAAGGGACATGAACCTTTCCAAATGACTCACAGCTCCATTGTGACTTTATGAGAGTCTCTGACTCCCGGCTTGGTTCTTACTCTGATTTTCTGTGAGAGGAAAAGCCAACACTCCAGGTCATTCATTGTGATTGCTCACTGCTACTTGCTGAGTATGAAGAGAACAACTCTAAAAGAGGGAACCACCATGGGGCGTGAGGTGACTGAATCACCATGGTGACAGAAGAGGCCGCCCCATCAGTTCCTTGCATGGGGATGAAATACATTATTTTCCTGGATTACAGTATCAAGAGCTGCGACATCCCACTCTACTACTCATTGACCCACTACGGATGATTCAAAATGCAGAGGGCTCTTATTATCCTGTGAACAAAGTTGAATCATGAAGGGGAGTCAAGTGTTGACCTATGAGGTATGTTTGTGGCCTATGTTGTATCGTCAAATTTGAGGAGCTAAAAAAAGTGCTGTAAATCTGACTTCTGATTGGATTGATACCTCTCTCATTTACTCATGTACACTAAATAGCCAGGAGACAGAGGTCATTCCTGTGTTCCCCACCTTTATATAACACATAATTGGAACCTGAGAAAGATGTTCCCCAGCTCTGTCTTTGCTTATTATGACATGGTTTAAGTCAGGGGGCTAAAATTTGTCTAAATATAGTTGCTCTTTCTGTTAGGAGAAAAGTTCCCAAATTAATTGCAACCCAATAAATTAAAGCATTATAAGAATGAATTAATTGAAAAAAAAAATCAACTAACAAATTAAGGAATAAAAAAGGGTTTAAGTGAGATATCCATAACAACTAACTATTCCCATCTCCAAACAGGTTAAGGTTAGGAAAAAAGGGAGTCCGAAACATTCACACGCAATCTTACTCCTCACTTTAAATCTTACATCTAAATCCATTTATGGCTCTTTGTCTGGTATGTCAGATGTATTGACATGCCGAGTGGGCCAAAATTATTTTAGGGACTGGGAACATGGATGCGCTCCTGGAGACCTTACCTTAACATAACATGAAGCCTGGAAACAGTCTGCACAATTGTCCCCTTTTTTCTTTATGAAAATGTACATCTAATTTAGAAAATAAAACTGCTTCTACCTCTTCTACTGCTTTTCTGTTCTCTCCTCTTTATGTTTAGACATCCAATTCTCTGCCTGTAAATGGGTAAAAATGAGTAGAACACAACGATGGCTGTCCATATGCCTATATTTCTTTTGAATTGGTTCCATAAATCTGAAAGTTTACCTTATCAATTAGCAACTAGTGCACGGGCTGTCACTGTCGTAGGCAGGCTATCCAGTCATTTCACATTATTTTGTGCAGTAAGTAGGCTACTGTATTCCCCCGTCGCACTACGAGAGCTTTACACTCCATAACTGATTGCACTGGAGCGCAGAAATTATTTTATTTTGAAAGCCACTGACTGGATGTTGCAGTCAGGCTACTCTAGTGTCTCGTGCTGCTGCATGCATAAAAAGCCTGAATCGCTCTGAAACAACTCAAAAATAGTTTGTAGGTTTCTATGAGTTTTTCGGCTTTATGATCGTGATCAACTATTTTTCAGCCACTGATGTACTCAGTCGGTGCATCTATGTCCATGGCAACTAGTATCTTTAACCCATGAAAGACTGATTGGAGATTAGGCCCTCCTGTTTTGTCATGGACATGGTATACACCCAGCATACTCACACTATTCGTACATTAATAACTACTCTTATTACTTCAGTAAATGCTCAGGTGTAGTTAGTAACGCTTATATCCATAAATGGTCAAAGAGGAGAGCAACAGCTGTGTCTGACTGCTGAGTGACATTAGCTTGGCTGCACATCAGGACAAATAGAGGTAGTATATTTGCAAGTTTGTTTTAACGCTCTTCGTCACGCGTCAAACATTCCGGTTTTTCACAAATCAAATGTGGCAACCCTACAGGGTAGCTGTTTAATCAATTTCCAGTCTATATACTACGCTAAGCTAATTGGCTGCTGGTTTTAGCTTCATATTTATCATACAGACATGAGAGTATCAGGGTATCAGTCTTCTTATCTCACTCCCTGCAAGAAAACCAATTAGCATATTTCCTAAAACATCCACATATTTAGCCTCTGAAACAAATTCAGATTCCTATTTTGTTCGGTGTGCTTGTTTATTGCCATAGCATTTATCACCAACTGCAGAGCAAAAACAGAAGAAGTGCCTGGCTTTAAATTATCCCCTTTTTTGTGACAGAAAGTATTTTCAAGCCAATGTTTCCTCTCCGTGTCCAGCGCTGACGCTGAGTCTCAGGATCAGCCGAGCTAATTTGGAGCAGGTGATGTGGGGAAGTTATAATTGTGCTTTTGTTCACACATTCACAGCTGACAATGTACCACCTGCCACTGTGTGAAGCGTCCTCTGATTATATGCCGCCTGTACTTGCCATGTGGTTTTCACACAGAATTTGTGTTACACATTGCGTCTACTTCCATAATAATTCAGACATGCTTTGCAAATAAGCTCATCAGATGCAGGGCATAATTTCCTCTAACAGCATCATATTTAAAGTCCTGAGAATAAGGAAGCATTACTCTGCATTCAGATACATTAATACATTACCATACTGTCAATTCAGGAGAAGCAAGGTATTTGACATCTGAAATTGGAGGTTTTACTGTGTAGGAGTGTATCATTTCACTGTAATGTGAAATGTGGCCTGGCAGCTGGAGTTCATTATCCTGCTCTTGGCCTGGTGCCGGTTAGAGAGCAGACCTCAGAGCAGGTTTCAGACCCGACTCAGATGAGCGCGAACTTCCCTCACAATGGCTGGCTGCACAATCAGATGACCACACATCTCGAAGTTTGACTCGCTTACTCTCACTCGCCTACAAAGCCTCTCCACAAGAGCAGAGTGTGTGATAGGCATAGGTATTTATAGACACGTGGAAGTCATTTAGGTGCATGGCTTCCCTGTTTTTGTTTGTACTTTCAACAATGAAATATGTATCCTGATTGAGAACGATTAAGTCTGCTTCTTTACTGGAACAGTGTTGCACAAATCCCTGAACTTACCATCTTGACAAAAGCAGTGTTTGCCTTTCTCCTTAATAACATACAGCCCTAAAAAAATATTTGTTTCTAAATTCCTGGGCTTCCAAAAAGAAGGAGATGGCAGCTACGTTGTCACACAACTTCACCCCCTCCCCCATCAAGCCCCACCAACCTAAAAAAAAAAAAAAAAAAAAAAGACTTCATCAACAATAAAGAGGCTGACAGGAGTGTGATGTAGGCCCACGGTGAGCAAATCCGACAGGGCTACACCAAATGTCTCCCTGCTGACTTATTTGCATCCTGAAAAGTAGGTCAATCAAAGGAGGAGGGGAGACGCATGTTCAAAAACACATTTTAGTGTTGGGAGTAGTACAGCCAAAATAACAGAGGACTAAAAAATACATATGTTTATATTGTTGTAGTACTCTAGCTCACGATGAAACAGATTTTAACACTATACTAGGAAACATGTGCGGAGGCCTAGTGTTGGGCAGCATTTAAGTGCAACAATTTGATACAAAAACAAGTTGTAAGGGCAATTCGGAGCCATCTTTAAATAAGTAATTGTTCCTCATTAGCACTATCTCTTCTCTGCTTTTCCCACCCAACCGTGGTTTCTTACAAACTAATTGCCAATTAATTCATTAAAGAGCTTTCCAGAAGTTTTGTTCCCTACAGACCCTAAAATATTTTCTTGAGTTTTCCATTTTTGTTGCCAAGCAGTCAGTAGGGCAGGATGCATCCGTGTTAAAGACCTCCTCCAATGAAAGTTTTTAACCTTGTTACCATGTTCATATGGTGTTTTTACAAGACATATTATGAGCGAAATAAGCAGTTAACACCATGGCTGAGCATTTCTGCCTTGGAATTAGTGTGCCAGTGACTCAAGACACAGATTCAGACAGCCAGGGTTTCATACATCACATAAGGAACCAATCTTGCCAACTTACTTTGAACAGCCAGGTCTACCTTTGTATTGGTAATATGCAAGTTAAGTTTGCTTAATGGAACTCTAAATATACTTTAAGTGTGTACGATTTATTGGCATCTAGTGGTGAGGATTGCATATTGCAGCCTGCTGAACTTTTCCCACATGCCAAGCATGAACTTCTTTCAGTGTAATTTGTTCAGAAGGTTTGTAGCAGGGGCTGAATCATCCTCAGAGGTCTCTTTCTCTCCAAAACATATGGACCTAGTGATTAAAAACAGTCAACACACTGAATAAAACAGTTTCACATTACAAATCAGTGTTTCTCTGACACTGTTTGGCTTGTCACTAATGGGCCGTTAACGCAACACTTGTTAATGTGTGCTTCCCTTATCTCTGACACAGAGGTTCAAGATGTTTTTTTCAGAGTGTCCAAATATCCGCAGAGGTTTCCTCTTCTCTAAATCAAGTAGACCCGGCCATTCAAATGAGTAAAAAACAGTTTATCTGATGCCACTTGTCACGGAAGAGACTGCTGACTGTGGTGGCCAATGCGAGTGCCCCTACCTAGACCCAGGTTTGTCCATTTTGGGCTACTGTAGAAACATGCATGAACTCCTGGTTAGCATTCCTTCAGTGTTAATTGTTCAGGAGGTTTGTAGCAGGAGCCAGATTATCCTCAGAGGTGTCTTTCTCTCCAAAACAAATGGATCCTGGTGATTAAAACCAGTCAAAGCACTTAATAACACAATTTCACATTACAAATCAGGGTGTGCGGCTCATTGCAGACTGGCCACTAGCCCAGCACCTGCTAATGTGTGCTCACCTTTTTTCTCTGATAACCTAAGATCCAGATGTTCAGGAGGTTTGTACTGGGAGCCGAATTATCTGCAGAGGTCTCTTTCTCTCTAAAACAAACGGACCCACTGATTAAAATGGGTAAAAACACTGAATAAAGCAGTTTCAAGTTTAAATTCTGTGTTTCCCCGATGCTGTTCGGCCTCTCATGGTGGGGCTGCTAACTATGGCGACTGACGTGAAAACACACATACTGTAAAGAAAACATACTTATATTATATTCCATTTCTGACAATATATCCCCCTAAATCCCACACACTGGACCTTTAACTTGCCAGAGCTGGTGATTGGGAACAAGGTGTATTTGACGTTAGCAACACATTATAAGCTGTTTGATAATGATAATGTCAATCTGAAGAGTTGAAAATGAGCAGGCACGATCAACCTGCAGGTGAGCTACTGTTGAGTGGGTGGAGATAGGGACAGGGGTTAATTTGTATATCTATAGATCTGTGCATACTAACTGAGGCAAGGGTGTAAAGTTACATATTCGCCATTTTAAGGCAAGGGATGTTTGTTTGCTTTTTCAAAGAAAAAACTTCTAACGATGTAACTTTGATGACCAGAGATGGGTTTTTCCGAGGTATAATTAATGCCAGGAGAGGAACTTTAAACTCAGCCAGGCTTTATGCTCAAATCTGTTTCATTACACGATGACATTTAGAAATGGCTATCGTTGCAAACAAGAAGAAAAATTCCCTTTTACAAATAACTGTGTAAAATAAGCAAATAAAAAACAGATAAGTCAGCCCTGAAATATGTGATATCTTTATAGTATAAAACAAACACCAGGATTCAGATATGATTTTAAAAGGGAAAGATCATTGTAGAGAGCTAATGTTGTACAATGTCACATTGTGCTGATGATGACAGTGGTATAGTTTTCTTTTGATTTGAAGCTGGTTTGAAGTTTGAGTCTTTCAGAGGCCCCTGTAACCTTGCTGCTTTAATAATGGTGATGATGATGTCAGCTCGTTCGGATGAGAAATGGCACAGATGCAGGGAGAGTAGGCAGGCAGGTGGATGTGGAGCCTATATACAAGTACAAAAGACTTTTATTTCATGCATGGAATGGGAATCAAAATGGCATTAGTCAAACAAATATTCATTGCAGCATGTACATGTATATGTGTGTGTGACCATTGTTTACATAGCCTGTAACTATTCTATGCGGAGCATCTAAATATTTAATGGCATGTAAAGGCTTTTTCTCTGGATATGCTGTGTTTGCATATTTATATGCTTTTAAGGCTCCACAAACAACTGTGTTGATGGCTCACAGTGGATTCAATAAAGTTGTGATTATGGGAAAGTATGGAGTTCTTGCAAATGGACTCCGTACATTTATCACTCATTTCACCGGGCCTATAATTCCCTCTCTGGCCCATAATTTAAAAACACAATGCACAGCACATAATGCAAATGCACACAGGTCTTTGATGGATTTGTGTTATAATATGCATGCAACATCCTAATTATTGTGGATGCTGGAAGGCCAGGATAGCCAGGGAAATGCAAAGCTAAAATGCCTTTGTATTGATAATACAGCAGGAGATTGCCCCAGGTAAACTTTTTTCTCCTTTCTCTTCTTGTCTTTTACAGTCAAGTTGTTATCATGGTGGTGCTGGAAGCTGTCCAGACTAACTTTGATCATTTCTATAATCATGACCGTGGAGGAATCACCAAACATGATAGCTGTCCCGCATTCAGCTCTGCCCTCATCCCTGGAAATAAAAGCAGCAGAAAAGGAGGTAGGGTAGTACTTTAAGGGGGAAATGTGCTCTTTTTTTCTTTGCTTTTTCTCTGACAGATCTTTGAAGTTATTTGTATCCTCAGGCAAAGCAAAAGTACTGAGTGCGATAGCTTTTTATTTCACTGTAAGATTTGGTTTTTGTTTTGTTTCTTTTCCCGACTTTTTTTTATGCAGCGTAGCATATTTTAGACACACTGATGGCGGCTGAGCCTAGGGGAATTACAGCTTGTCTGTGTGCAGAGTGCACTTGTTAGGGTCTCTGGGTTCTAGCAGTGGAGATCAAAATAACACTGTAGGAAGAAAGAGATACTGAAAATGAAATGACACTCAAGTTTTAAAGAATATATTGAGATTTAAGAACAAGTGTCTACAGCCATGGCAGAGGCTCTGTGACAGTGACAATGCTAACATATTGATGCTCAGCAGGAAAAATGGTATGTTCACCATCTTAGTCAAACATGTTGGCATGCTAACCTTTGCTAAATAGCACTAAACACAAGGACTGATGAGGCTGTAGGAAGCCATTAGTTTTACAGGTTTGGTCATAAACCAGATTACTGGACAAACTGAAATGTCATCCTCATGTTGATGCGTACATGCTGGTGGTGCGGTCAGGGTAACACAAAATAATTCAACAATTCTATCACTGATTGTACAATTTTTGTGCCAATCCATCAATGAGATGTCAAGATATTTCACTATATAAGTGAAAACTTTAACCTGCTGGTGATGCCAGAGAAACATTGGTGAAATGTCTGCCATAAGGCCAAGCGGCAACATCCAGAGATCAAAAATGAAGCCAAATCCTGCAGCTCCTCAAATGGCCACTTGAGGCTGGCTACAAAAGTGAGTCAGTCTGCCTGATACCAGTCTGTGGCTTATTTCTCTGATTCATGACAACTGTACAGGGGCAAATTTTTAAATAACTCACCCGTTAAAACATTTTTAAGGCTTAAAGTTATGCATAATTATGGAGTGGCCGCTTGGGTATAAGCATAACTGTAGCAGTTGGTATTTCAGTTCATGGAAGTTAAATGTAATGTTCTTGATTAGCATGTGGCTGTAGTAAAAGACCCTCTGAGGAGTTGGATACTCAGGGCCGAATTCACAAAAGGATTGCGTGGCTTTTGCGGCCGCTAAACCAGTAAAAATGGAGCAAACACATACCTTCTAATTCACAAAGCACGTGCAGAGGGTGAAATGCTCCACTAACTGCGCTGCCAAGCAGATTGCGTCACGGTGCTCCGGTGTTATTTGCACGTATTTAAATGAGGTAATATGCATATATTTGGCGCAAAAATTGCCCCTTTCTATGCAAATGAGCCTCATTGATAAACAACGTCTAATTCACTAACACCAGCGCTAATAGCCACACGCAGTTTGAGTGAAGTAAATAACGTCTTTAGAAAGCTGGTGCAAACTGGGCGCTCCTCTGTGGAAGCCTCTCGCCCAGACTTTCCAGTGATCGTGGCAGCAGTGATCGTCTGTTAAATCAGTCTGTAAATAATATTTTGACATTATTATTATAATCATTATTACTTTAATGGCATCCGAAGATATTGATGCGTTGAACAGGTGACAGTCTGCGGTCGTTCTCAAAACGCACTTCTGTCACGCACTTCAAAAGCAACTTTCAATAATTTATTTTACGAAACGGGGGAAACAAACGAAACGTGAACAAAAATGGTTCCATAATTTAAATTCAAAAGATAACGAAAAAACAGCTACAAGTGAGAGGGAATAGTGATAAAGTGGTCAAACTTGGTCAAATCCACAGCCTCAACCCATCCGACACTGTTAGACTGACTCACCAGCAGACATCACTACATGAGGGTACACAGTATTCAATACATTGCCAAACAAAGTCTGCCATTGTTCTGCCACGGTGTTCTTGGCGCAAAGCCAGCATTTATACTTTGCCATGTGGCTAATTGCAATCAGGGGCAAATCAGGGGCAAACTGCACTCAGCTGCCAAACTTTGTGGGCGTGTTTGCGCTGGTATATCATTAGCGCAATATCCTGTGTGAATAGGACGTTAAGACGGAGCAAACTGCAGGTGCAAATGAAGTGCAATTCAAGGTGCTATCAGCGGCCGCAGTTCATTCTTTGTGAATTTGGCCCTCAGCTTTTCTGGTAAGTACATTTGCTTTAATGCCTGTTTTTTAGACCTGTTTTTCACTAGCGAACATTAGCACTAGCATTAGTTGACTATACCTGTAAATGCACCTTGCTGACTAAACTAGTAGCTAGCGTTAGTGTTATTGGCACTCTCTCATCCAAATATGGTCACTACTGGGTCCGAAAAGCCAAGATGGGGACCGCCAAAATACCAAGACTTTAAGTTTTCTCAAGGCTTCAAAACGGGAATTCACAAACCAATGATGTCAGTGACACCAGTGACGTCATGGTGGCTATATCCATTACTTTATACAGTCTATGTATAGGAAGAGAAAAGGTCTGGGGATCACCAAAGTCAGTAGGATTCATCCTCTGACCATGAATGTTTGAATTGAATTCTGTGACAATCCACACAGTAGTTGCTGAGATATTTCAGTTTGGAGCCAAATGTCAGATAACCAACAGACCAAAGAATGAACAGTTTTGCTATCCATAGAGCCGCTCAGCTAGCATTGTTAAAATATACATCATATTATATACAATACATTTTGACACATTTTCATGTTGTGGTTGTCATAGTCTGAACCATTAGGTTGTATTGATATGGTGTCATATGGTCATGAGATATGATACATTTTGGATACAGATGCAGGTGTTAAAAGGTTTGAACAGTATAATATAATTCACTGATGACCTGCAGTATAATTAGATCCAGTGGGAGCCTGATGTGGAAACAAGTTGGCAGCACATCAGAGGTCATTTTCAACAGGCTTCTCATCTATGTGTCAGTTGTGAACTGAGTGAGTCATTTTGGGCCAGAAGGGACAGAAGCCTCATAAGTTTATTGTTCAGATGGATGGGTTAAATATCAGGCTGAGTAAATGTGTCAGTGGAATTTACGGGTCCTGAAACACTTTGTCACATTTTGTGTTTGGTTTTGGAAGGTTCACACTGCATAATTACAAATAAAACCACACAGATTTTAAACAAAAGGACTCATAATTAGCTTGCTGGCAGAGTTTTGGTTACATGTCATCTCAGTGGGGGATTCATAACAAATTCAGTTTCAGTCAGTTTAACTCCAGTTAGGCATGACAGATGATCTGCACTCTATGTCATAATTGACCTCATTCTGCGTTGGTACCACTTAAGACAGCAATCCATTTTGTCATGCACACAAAACCTTGCAATCTAGATCCTTCCCGGTGGTTTGATCAGCTATTTTCTCACCCTATAAAAACATGGCACCACACAGTTTTCTTGAAAGAGCATTGAGACCTTCTGCATAAAAGAGTCTGCATAAAAATTTCTAAGCGTACTTGGTGTGAATGCTCTCTTAATCAACGAGAGAGTGTAGGTCTGAAAGGCCTGAGTGTGGGTATACAGGGGATGATTCTTGAATGACACGAAGTGCTGTGTAGTTCACTGGAACATGTGTGTTGGAAACGTCTGGTTGATAACCCCGGAGACACACACAGTCCTCCAGCCCTTCCTCTACCAACCAAGGATGGATGGATTACTAAATGGGGCCTAAAGGGCACAGGCTGTGGGGCCCAAGGACACAGGGGGCCCTGCGCCAGAGCCTCAATTTGAAGTAACTGTTAACATTTCTTGATGGTATGTCAAAGAGCTCAAATAAAAGATCAGATTTACTGAATGTGGGTTTTTTTGCTTGTATTTACATAATATTGAGTATCTGCCAACAAAACAACTTTTAGTTTATGTTTATCCTTTTCATATTGTAGCTGCAAGGCATACCGAGGCTACAGTAACATTTGATTAGAATACAGTCACAACCTGGATGTCAGGCTTTCTTTGATGGTGTAAAACAATAGTAAAGAGGAGCAACAATGTGCATTACTGTGACAGGAATCTCTGGACAGGAGTGAAACAGCCTCTCTCCATCTCCAGTGTAAACAAAATACTGAAGTTGAGGTGCCGTTTTTGAGTCAGTGGCAACACTTGAGACTATGGTTCACCTGCAAGACGATAAAACTGCAAAGAGACACGTAACATCTATGAAGAGACACAAAACATCAACATTGAGACACTACATGACTAGAGAGGGACACGAGACAGTTACAAAGTGACATGAAATGACTACAAACTGAGTCAAAAGTGGCACAAACTGAGTCAAAAGTGGCACAAACTGAGTCAAAAAGTGGCACAAACTGAGTCAAAAGTGGCACAAAGTCAGTACAAAGTGACAATAAACAATGCAAAACAACAAAAACATGCAGAAACCAAAAAGATACGCAAAACAAAGGCTACAAAGAGTTATAAAACAACTACGAAGACATGCAAAGCAACCAAAAAGAGATGCAAACAACTACAAACAGACACGTAGGAGGGGAGGGGGGCTTTTACATGTCTGTCCCCAGGGGTCCATTTCTTCATAATTCATCCATGCAACCAAGGTCTCTGAGTATCACCAGATAAAGCAATATTTGCTTTACATTCTAATATATTTGCATACTGTAATTGAAGCACATACTGCAAGGTTGGCAGACATCATATTCAGTACATCATTTTTATTTATTTATTTCCATATTTGTGTTCAGAGGCATGTGCATAAAGTCACCTGCTCACCATATAATATTAGCCAAGGTCTGAGCCATCATGTCTGTACATTATGCACAACTGGATGAAAAGTGCCTGGAACTATGGCGTCTGATTGGAACTTCTATGGAGCATATAGCTTCATATGTTTCATTGATGCACATTCATATGACATCTGTAGGGCCTATATCTGCCAGAACCACAACATTGTCACTGTTGTCAGATGTGTTGATATTGAAGGCTGCTGGCTTGACTGCAAAGAGGAAAACATGCACGTACTAACAGACCGTAAAAAGATTTGTCACAATGACTGTAATGCAGCTCATATGACTCAATTCACTCGAAGAGCTGCAATCCCCATTTTCTCTGCTTGTTTGTTTTTGTCAGAAATGCATATTTGGTCTTTGCTAAATCAAGTTTAAAGGGTGACTAGACTGGTGCAGTTGATTTGTGCCTGCCGGGAAACTGATTGTCATGTAGATCTCATTTCCCATGAAACTGACTCCCACAGATTATAATCCACTTGATTAGAGAGTGGTTGTTCCCTCAACTGAAAAACAAATCAAAACAATCTGAAGTGCCACTCTGTTGTATAACTACAAGTGCTGTTGACTCAACTAAATCGACCATGCACTCGTTTCTAAAATTAGATTAAAAAAGCTTCATCAGCTGACAGTTGTTCTGCTTCTTTGTTCCTCTTGTGCTCATACAGTTCTTCACATGTAGAGAAAACATAGCGTACAATCCATAGTTTAAAAAAATCTATACTATATTGTATTTGCCACTGAGTTCCATATAAAAGTGGTTCAATCTTAGTAATGAAAAAATATGTTCAATATAGCTTCCCTGAGCATATCAACTCATTAATTGTCGGGGAACTTATCAAAGGAACAGCAGTAATAAAGTTGCAGAAAATAATTAGTGCCTGCTTAAGCCTTCATTCATTTAAAGCTATTAAGATTCTTTGATTAAAGCACTGTGTGGGTTGTCACTCATCGAGTGGAGGAGGAATTGGGCAATTAAATTATTTTTTCATGTTAGTTAAACACTGTATATGTCGACATTGTGGTGCACGTTTCAAATGCAGTAAAAGAGGTGAAATGACATAAAAACAACAGAAAACTCTTGCTTTTGTCAATTATTATTTTCCCTTTTGAAAACATGTATTAAAGCTTTTAATGAAGCCACATAAAAGCAAACACAGAGCATACAGCAGGACATCAAAGAGGATGCAGCAATACATGCAGATAGGATGGCAACACCCTGGAGCTCAGTGCTCTTCTTCAGGCACCAGGGCGATGAAAAAAGACCTTCAACATATTTAAAAAAAAAAAAAAAAAGGTAAAGTGGCGTTGGGGAACAGATCTCATGAAAATATTATGTATGTTAAATTATATAAAACACTACAGTTAAGTCATATTATTTCCATTATCCGAAATAATGTTAATGAGAATCTACTGTAGAAGGGGGCTGTGGAAATAACAAAACAAAAGGTTGCAAGAAAGACACAAAAAGATGATAGACAATACCAAATTTGTATTCTTCCTCCATGGGTTTATGTTTTCAGAGGCAACTCACAAGGGAGGGAGAAGAGTCTATGTTAATGCTGCTTTAATGTTCAACAGTGCATGCTCTTATGGTTCGCTTGGTTTTACCCACATTATAGTATAGGGGAAAGGGCACTGAATACAGGAGCAGGAAAAATGGTAGGAAATGTTTAGAGTTCTTAAGCAGTAACTGAAAACAGCTCTGATATGGCATTAGTAGAGTGAATAGTAAACAGTGAGGCTGACCAATAAGATTAAAATTACAGTATGATACAGTAACGCTGGATTATATATATGCATCTTTGCATGTGAATTCCTTGTGCCTGTGAAGGAAATCTGAATCCTGAAAGGGAATGGCGGACCCTGCCACTGGCAATGAAATCTGCTACTACAGCAACATAATTACAGAATTTAAACATACTGAAGGGTGATGGCTGAAAACTCATAAATAGTGCCAAAGCTGGGGTTTGATTTCATGAAAATCTTTTGTTCAACAGTTTCTGCCCCTTTAAAAAAAATCTCTACAGTTTTAACTCCTGAACATATTTTCCAAAGTGCTTCAAAATGCTAAAACAAACAACATCAACAAACAATGTGATGCCACTCATGCAAACACCTACACAGTCAAATTCAAATTAACAGGTTCCAATAGCCTGAGGGTTTCAGAACCCACCAGTGTAGAGCACCTAGGTTGTGAACTCTCCGTGACATCAACGTGTGAATGCACCTCGGCATCCATCCCTGAATAATTTGTGGGCTGCCAGCTGAACCGGGCTAAATGGTCTCCTAGCCCTTCAGAGATGCACTCTACTCTGCAACTGGTCCACATTTCATGCACCTGGGATTGCGACCACGAAAGAAGAACATAACAGCATAACAGATTTCACAAATACAAGTGTGCTTAATAAATGATACGCCACTCTATGGATGTTTTCCAAACCATTCAGTTTGACTGACACACACACAGGGAATGGCACATGCTCTACAACTTTAAATAGTAGCACCTGTAATATTGCAGGTGTCATGACAACATATATATCATTTTCTGCCATGGAAAGGAAGACATATGAAGAGTACTGTATAAACTGTGCTCTGGCTCTGTCTTACTTTCATCAAGAATTATGTTACTAAGTTACTGATATGTCTGTGGAAATCTTAGTCTCCAGACATCTTGTGACATAAGCACAACATCTTAAAAGCAGAGGGAAAAGTGCATGAAATGTGAGAGAAATACATAAGGAACATGATAAAAAGCAGACAGTGATTTGAAATAGAAATCAAAGAAAAACTTAGCAAGCAAGGCTGTTGAAGCCAGGATGGTGGATGGGTGTATTTCCTGGAATCCTGTTTCAAAGTTAAAGATTCCTAGTGTGAGCAAAATTTGAATTATAGCCAGTTCATGTCTTACATAACTAGCTTTTCCTTGTCTGGGCCAGCCTGAGTTGCCTTTAACCTCCAAACAAGTTGTATTCAAAGTTGTTTACCGAAATTTAAAGCAGCATCAATTGATTATGACATTATATAGTTGTAGTAAAGGTGTTAGCCAACAACTGCCAATTTAAACATCTAGCAAACTCAGAGCACACTTAGCATTCACTTAAAGTTCTGTTTCTGGTCAGCTGGCAATCATAAGTCTAATATTCACTTTTATTTTAGCTCTGTTTTGGTCCCCACCAGCTCCAGAGGAAAATATCTGTCTCTTCAGCTGCTTAATGCTCCACTACTGTATGTTCACCAACTGGTGGCTAACTTTGTATATAGTCTGCCCACTGTGGCTGGAATTAACTTTGATGAAAGCAGTGTGAGTGAATCAAAACAATAACGTTGTGGGTCATAAAACCAAAACAAAGAGCTGAAAGACACTAAAATGCCCTGTAGAGCTGATGGGAACTGCAGAGTTGGGTTCTATTTCTCTGCGCTTTTATCACTACAAGCGACTCCTTTCACATTGCATAGGGTCATTTAATTATTAGTAATATAAAAAATGTCTTTTTGCACCCTGGTGAGAATAGTCACACTGCAGCTATTCAGCTATGTACACACATCCTTACAAGACATTATTAATAACCCTACTGTGTGCTGTGCTTTGCTAGTTCTCGTCACATTGCCATGTCAAGGTCAGAAGCAATTAGGTTTAGAGCAAGAGGTGTCATGGTTAGGGCTAACACTAGCCAATCTGATATATATATTTTAGACTAAGTTGACTTATTATTTTCAGTTTTTAGGATGTATAAAGCTGCTAAATGCACAATGTGTATATACATTTTAGCAGAATGGATTAACAGACCTGTTTGTGTTAATATCATATTTTGACGTTGATAGGGCACCTAGTAATATACACCTGGGCTAAAGACACCTGGGTGCTAATAGTGTTTGCCTAAAAGTATTAACTAGAGCAGCTTTAAGCATACAGTAGCATTAACTAAAAGCTAAGGCATCCAGTTTGTGGTATTATCTCACATAGTCTGGTTTGTGGCGCAGGAATGCAATCATCACATAATTTGTATCCACATATTGTAATCTGCATTTCAAAGTTTGTGTTCATCACCAGTGCCACCAAGACAAATCCCAGTACATGTAACGACTTGGTAAATAGAGAGATTTATTAACGTTACTGCAATATTCCTTTGAGGACATAATTCATCAACACTTATAAATGTACTTACTCTTAGGGAACTGTGGACAAAAAAAATCAAAGGAGAAATCACTGATGCATACAGTAAGATGAACGCTTATCAAGAGATTTAGGTGCCAGATGAGATATAACTCT
This sequence comes from Epinephelus moara, assembly GCF_006386435.1. NCBI lineage: Eukaryota > Metazoa > Chordata > Actinopteri > Perciformes > Serranidae > Epinephelus > Epinephelus moara. The sequence continues at coordinate 11,595,273 of NC_065524.1, forward strand.
GTAGTAGACTATAATCACAGTCAGTTTCATCTCCGCTGAGTATACATCACAGAGACGTAAAATTGCTGGTGCTTTTGTGCCTTGTGAATTGTAACACATTCATTTCGGGAGCTTTCTCCACTGAGATTACTGAGGCATGCTTAACCAACTAGGAACAATGGGGATATCAATTAGAAGAGGGGGCTCACCAACCTGTCTGGAAGCTTGATCAGCCTGGGCCATCTGCAGGCTTAAGCAGTCTCACACATAGATCTTCCAATGAGCCAAAGCTTAGGGAAAAATGTTGGATTCACACCCCATTTAGCCCGATATTAACATAAATCATTCTGGGATAAACACTTCTGCTAGCCAGAACTGCACTGGAGCTCAGCAGTCTATGGTTTCTCACTTTACTACTTCCATATGGTTTTCCCATTTTTACCTTATTAATGATGCTTTTTGTAATTATGAGGAACCTTTTAGAGTTTTTCTACTTCACGACCAACAAGGGATCGCAAATCTAAAGCCCACGGTTTCTTTATAAGGTTTCAGTAGAATGTCATGTTCAGTAGACTCTTTTTTTCCACTGCTTTCATGAGTGAAAGACTTATTTATAAGCTAAAGCAGCACTTAGTTCCACCCAATCTCAAATCATTTAAGGTTACTTAAAATACTCCAGCTCTTCCTTCTTTCACGCAGTTGTAACTGAAGCTTGAACACTAGTTTAATTGCCCTGAACATTGTAATCAACATTCACTATGAATACATTTGGCAAAAGTGAAAAAAGATGTTGCTCATCTTTTATTAAGCAAACAGGTATGTCATGCTGACAGCAGTATACTGTACCAGAGGCCCCAATCTACCAAACCTAACACTGAGTATGACCTCCGGGAATGTTACAGATAGATAAATCAAGGTCCAAGGCGTGTATGATGCATGCAGTGTGTAATGTTACAGTATGGGCTGTCACGCTCTGCAGATTCTGTACCTATAGTGTACATTTACCACATTTTTAGTCTTATAGTATTTTCGTAATTTATGGATTTTATACCTAGTTGTAGCTGTGTGCACTGTGGTATGTGTGTCTTGTACGAAAACATACTTTGTCCAATAAGATCCTGACATACAGTCCCACATTATCCTTCTTGTTCTTTGAGATGTCGACATTTTATACTAATGTTCTTTGCAATGCCAGGTACAGGAGAATATTCTTGAGATATCAAAGTGAAGCTCTGAATTATTCATGTCAAGGAAGGTCTAAATGACAATGTACTCTCTAAAAGCATGTATGCATGTATTGGCTTTCCACAGAAGCAAGAATAGCCAAGGATAAATCACGTCTCTGCAGTCATTTGGCGGCCTGAGTCTGGGGTGTGACAGCTACAATGACAAAGGAAAGGCTTTGTCATTTCCTCTGCGATCACACACTTGATTTGTATTTGGATTGTGAAGGTTTTGTTATAAGGAGTGAGTACATATATACTGTTCATGTGATGTGCACACACATATAATGTTTAATTTTAGGGGAGATTCTGTTTTTTAGAAAACGTTCTGATTACAATAAACAGTTTATGAAAATAAAAATAATGGTGTGAGTATGTTTTTCTTCTTGTGTTTGTGGGAGTTTCACACTAATCCACTCATATATTGTATTTCAGAGTCAGATTCATCATGTAACTTACAGCAGATAGCAATCTCTGCTGCCTCTTTTATTAAGTTCAATATGCACAGCACTGAATGACAGAACATTAAATTGCAATTCTCCTATAATTCGTATTTGCTTACATGCTGTGGTTGCACCACAACGGGATTTGTTTATTCTGATCTGATATGAGAAGTATTACATCAGTAACCTTAATATGACTCTTTCGCAGTCTTTCCTTTTTTATTCAAGGTATAATGTGTAAAACATGGCCAGAATTTTATTTGAAATATTCAAAAAATGAACTAACATTATCAGCAGAATGTGAAAAAGTAACAGTTTTGACATTATTTCAAATATGTTGTGTTGTAGAGATACTATCTACTGAAATTAGCATAATAACCAGCTAGCCCCAGAACGTGCTGTCTTGTAATAGTACTTGTACCTCGAGAGGCGATCAGTCCAACATGAGAGGACAGGGATGTGGAGCTAAAGCCCCCAGTTAGTGGCACAGTAAAAACAACATTCGCCATGATTGACGTTATACAAGTATTACAGTGTCATTATTATATAGACAGAAAATCTTGTAACGGGTTGGTGTGGGTATTACATGCAAAAAAGGTCCGTAATGTGATGTGCCTCAACCATGAGGGCCACCAGTGCACCCCAATAAATTTACCAATCTATTTCAGTGTTGTTGTTGTTTTTTTTCAGCTTTTAGGATGTGTAAAGCTGGTACACTCATATACACTTCTAGCTGAATAGACCTGTTTACTTTAATGTCATGTTGATATTGCCAGGACGCCCAGGAATTTATATGGTGGGTGTAAATATCCACATTGGTTATTTCACCCAGGGTGGAAACAGCATTGCTGGCTATGGACACTTGGGCACAAATAGCATGTGCCATAGACTTATTATAGTGATATTAAAGGTGGAATAAAACAAATCTATCAGACTTGTATGCTGAAAATATACCGAGCCTGAGTAAGATTGCAGTCAAGACTTTTACATCAAAGTTACTAGAGTGCTTATGAAAATATGAGCCTGACATGTTAGACTGCCATCACATTTACTCACAGTAACAAGGTGCATGTGCGATTATCTATGTGACAGTGGGTGAGAAAACTCTGTCAGGTTGTTTCCCTGACTTCTGCCCAAATGCTGAAAAAATGCTCCAGTACATGCAGCCCTGAAATAGATGAACTACACAGACAGAGTGAATAAATAAATAAATACGTTAGAAAGCTACAGTCATTAGTGTCATACTGGATGCTGATATAGGTCACTAAAGCAAAGCCACTACTACCATTCTGCAGAAGGAATAACAGAAATAACCTTTATCATGATATCATGACTTCAAGTGAAATGGATTTATTGTTATTAACTGAAAAGACTTCAAAGCTGCACAACAAAAACAACAATTTCAGAGAAGACATTGGCTGTCTTTCATGTGAGTCAGTGTTATCAACAATAGGCAAGATGTCTGCAGTTAGAATAATAGTCTTTATAACACCCTCATTGAAACACACAAGTTGTTGAATTCAGTTTTTCATTCTTGTCGGCCAAACACTGTTATAATACAACATAATACAGCTCATTCTGCTCATCACAGACATATTTCCTCATATCTTCCTGGCCCTCCATAGCTCTGTGCATCTGCCTGCCCTGCTCCTATAAACAAAAGGTCCAATGCATTCAGCTCTGCATAAACACTTTTCTTATTGCCCTACCCTGAGAAAATCTTGCAGCTAATTTATTCATATCTTCCCATTTCTATGTGGCCTGGCATGGGAAACAGATGAGAAAGGAGGCAGTTTCTTTTTTTTCTTTTGAAGGCCTTCCATTAAAAATAAATGGTCCTCAAATTCGGTGAAAAGAAGGCTGGGATTGGGATCGTCTCCCAGGTGGAGACAGGCAGAGTAAAGCCTTAACGGGTCCAAGTTAAATATCTACTCCTCTCCCTTTCTTTCTATTTTAGGTGTTTCTGGAAAAGAGCATACGCGCTCGGCAAACCCTCGCTGGTTAAAGGTTTAAAAAATGTAGTTGCTTAGTGACGACTCTGGCTGAGCTGGAACAGAAGACTACAGCAGCTTGCTTTATGCCTCCTCTAACTTCTAATGGTAAAAATGTACCAACAGCAAAGTCAGCTTACGCCAGTCAGATTAAAATCTCTAACAACTGTTTTATTATATTATATTGTGTGTGACAAGGAGGTAGATCAGAGAGTGAGAATTGTCACAACACTGTGCTTTGATTAATTGTGCTTTGCTCAAAGAGACAAATAGTTTTCACTCCTCCGAAACACAGTTTTATCTCCGGTGCAATGGGGCAAATGCTGAATACAGTCAAAGAATAATCACACACTAAAACCTCACTCTAGTCAGCTTTATTTGTGCAATGTTTCAGCTTGGCTGTGGAAATTTGGTGATGTGTCATCTAAAGAAGATCAACACTGGGCTGAAATAGTGCCGTATTAAATTTTTCTGGGAGAAGAAGGGCTGAAAATAACAAATAACTCGCTTTAAAGACAAAAGATTTTAATCAGCAAGTTTGTTCTCCTGCACTGTGGTTGGCCTTTGTCAGATGAACAAAGACCTACAGTGAAACATAGCAGAGGTAAAGGCCATGTCAACCATTTCTGTTACTTTCCAAAACTGACGATCTGACATTCTCACCCACTTCACACTGCAAGTTGCTGTGCGGAAGTGAGAAAGGAGCTAGGGATTGAAGTTCTTTCTAGCTCTAGCTCTCTTTTTTCATTTGTTACACAACTTATTTTGTCACATTTCATGTGAACAATAAAGTGCAACACTATGAACGCCTTCATCATTATCCCCATACTGAACCAATCTCATGTCTCCCCACTCCCTATAAATGAAACACAACTAAAAACACCTTTGATACCCAATGTGGTCAGACAACATGCCATACATGATAGCTCTGATCAAGTATCCCTGGTCCTTAGGCGACCATCGTCTTCATGATTACAAAAAAAAACACTTGGTTAAGGTTTGGACGATATCCTCATGCCTAAACGACAGAGTAGATCATTTGCTAGTCACTCCCAAAATGTAAGTTATATACATAAGATAGTATGTTACATATGTACATTACGTACTTTATTTAAATTCAGTATGTTAAGTAAACCGATGTACGTATGTTAAACTACCGTAAAATTTAAATTAAAAGCTCAGTCCCAATTAAACGCCCAGTCCCTTTTACTAGCCCAGGGTAGCTATACACTGGTCACCTGGTCTGGTTGCCAAGCAGTTCATTTTTTAATAGAAGTTCTTTGGATGTAACAAAGTGGGTTGTTGTTCATATTCCTTTAATCCTTAAGGGTCCACTAATCAAAAGAATCAAAAGGGGTTTTCATAAAAATCAGTCTTAAGTTTTTTTTTTCAGGATAAAGTGGTGTTGTGTTGGTGTGCCAGGTGCCGTAATCCCTGAATGCTGTAACTCTTTCTCTCTCTGATGCACTGTCTGTCAGAGATAGATCAAATTAATGATCAATGATTCATATGTTATCTGAAGCCTAATTTTTATACACGTATTATTCCATCTGGTTTAAATAAACAATTTGATTATATTTCCCAATCTTTGCTGAGCAACAGTTTTATGTGAAAGGAATTAAAGACCTGTCTCCTATAAACGCCTGGCCCAAATATAGGCCTGTTATTTCAGTGATTTAAGCAAATAATAGCCTGGGCTTTTAGTTGAAGCTTTACGGTAACTTAAAAACAGTCATGAGTTTTGGTTTCAAACAGGAAACGAACGTCCTGTGTTTGTTTGACCTACCCATCCACATTGACTTCCTCCCTTCACGGACTTTGTCACTCTTGATACTATGTCACCTGACCTCCTCTACTCCCATCATAATTACTAAGGCCACTAGAGGTTGCTAATAAGATACTAATAAACATAATTATTGGTCACAAAAAGACATATATGGTCATTTTCTGGGAGAGGATGGTCACGGTTTGAGAACAATTGTGGTCATGGTCAAAAGAAACTAACATTTAAAGTCGATCAGAAATAGGAAACGAACTGCGGACCCCAATGTTTTGTTGACCCAACCATCCACCAAAATCTCGTCCCTGTGAGGATAGCTCTACAGTAATGTCACCTTACTTTCTCTTCTGCTCATGTCATAATTGCTGTTAGAGAGCTCTGAAACTTGTACTTAAGCATATGTTGTTTTGAGGATGATTTGCATTATGTCATTTTTCCTGGGAGGACAGTCTCATTTTTGACATAAATTAGAGGCTTGGGGTGACATGGTCAAGACCTTTTCAAAGTGCTTTCATAAATGTATCACGTGACTGTTTTACGTTACAGCAAATAATTCATAAATAACATGTTCCCTTCTTAGTACCTTAAAGTTTATTGCTATGCAGATGATATTGTTTTTTATGTCCAAGGCTCATGGACATTTCTAGTTTGCCTTTCATGTTGTCAGATGCCACGTTCACCCCTCTTCAATGCAGATAAGACTAAGTACATGACATTCTCTTCAGCTGTGGTTAGAGGAAAACATTTACTGTTGCTTGGACACAGCACATTAACAGAGGCCTCTTATGTTAAAGTTAGACACTTTGTATGTCCAACCGTTTACCCTGACCTGACCATTCACCTTTACCTCTGAGAGAGAGCAGTCATTATCTGCATGACCACAAGAGGTCACTTGTGAGATAAAGTTAATCACATTGTATTTAAGGGTGTGAAAAGCAATTTTTTCTATCAGCTACTTATTAGCTGTGGAGTCCAACATGAACATAAGATGATCCATCAAAGTTAGAATAGTTTTGGTTATTTAATGAGATGTGTTTTTCTACATGCTCATCTCAGTGGTTTAAGTGGGCGGGGCTTCGATGGAAAAACGGGTTGTCATGTACTTATCTGCACCAATAGAGATTCTGATACTTGCTTCTGTTTCCAGGCCATTGTCATTAAAATTTGATCAGCTACACTCACACAGTCCTGATAAAACAGTTCTTGAGCTATTAGCTCTAAAGATGATTTAGTCAGTGTTATCTTGTGTTGTTTTTTTTGGTGCAGACATTCTCAGTATTGTATCCTTTACCATGTGCATTCAAGTCCATGGTTTCTATGACACAGATTGAAAATAAAAGCATTATAAGTACATCCTTCAATCTTTCCCCACTGAAAGAGCCTCTATGATTGTAAATGCATAAAGTGCTCTGTATACCACAGATATGTGCTCTCCTAAATGCAGACGCATACGCAGCATATAGATACATAATAACAATGACATGCTGCTAAGGCATATTTGTAGCCGTGAATAATTCATATATTTTGAAGATTTAATGATGTGTGCATCATAGTGGATGGAGTATTCCTGGTCAGTCAAGGTCCCAAGCCCTGCCTGCATCAGGACTGCAGCAGAATGCCTAACAAGACTGGCAGGCTGAGGATACCAGTGTTTTTGATAAGTGTGTGTGCCTGTGCATGTGCGTGTGTGTGTGTGTGTGTGTGTGTGTGTGTGTGTGTGTGTGTGTTTGTCTCTTGCGCGAGGGAGTGGTCCTAAGATCACAGGGCGAAGGCTGCAAGCAAAATGCATCTTTAATTCCGATGTTATTTATCTTTCCTCCTGTTAGAAGTGCAAAAGTCTGTATAATGTAGAAAACCTCAGCGATAATTACACTCAATTTCAGTTGATGTGTAAAGGAAATAGCTTTCGGTAAATCCTGAAAACAATCTTTAACACCCTCAGAGAAGAGTGTTTACATCAAAGCTGCATCAATAATTCCACGCTGAGACTAATTTCCTACAGGTTAGACTTGTGTTTGTCCCTGACAAGCTTGGTAAAGACAGTGCAAGGGCAAATCATGCAGAGAAGTATACCACATCCAAGAGGTTGATACATTATTATTATTTTCTTTAACTATTAATCTAAAGCAGTGCTGCTGTACTGCTCAACAGCAGTACATGTTTTCAATGCTTGTTTAATACAGCAGTAAGCAGGGAGAGCAAGGACTGAAGCCACTGTGCCTATAACTGGATTTACACTGCATTTGCATGAGCCTTTTCCACACTACATTAGGCAGAAAGTGGAGATAGACCTAATAATGTGAGCCCCTTCTTTTACGACAGTGATGAGCTAATTTCAGCCATTACCCTTGAGAAATCTTCTTTGTTACCTTTAGGGAGAGTTTGCTGAGCAGGCATGCCCTTTTTCACTAATGTTCTGCCACAGGAGTCAAACACTTTGACTCTTGGCAACTAACCAGTGAAAACACAGGGGCACTGATTCCAAACATACTGTACAGGGTAGGGTTGAATGTTTTCCTGTGATTTTAAAATTACATATTTTTTTCTCTTTTTTTCTCTTGCCATTAATGCCATCAATGTATTCTAAACACAGAGCTGCAAATAGTGCATTATAAAGTAGTGCTCATATTTCATAGTTCTGTTTTTAAATCTTTTTCTTTCTTAGATTTAGTGCAACAACAATTCCTCGTCACGATTTTAAAAACTCAATTTCAACCACACATATGCAATTGATGTTCTGTTTTTTAAGCATATCCTCTCATCTGTTTGAAAATGTCCAAAAGCTTTTTTGATGTGTTGTTTTGGTGGATTGATTGCCTTTCTGCATTTTGGAGCCTTGCTTGTCTAATTAAAGGGGCAGTGCTAATTAGGTTTGGAGAAGGCTTCTTTGTTTTAGTATGATGGTCCTCTGTGTTTGAACAGCAACACACACATGCACACAGACACACAAGCACACACAATCACACACATGCTAAATAACAAGTTTCTTAGTTCCTGCAGGCATTTTCTCTGGGAAATGCAAGTTTTGGCAAGAATTTAACATAAATACTGGGAACTTGATCCCTGGTGTTAATGAATGGATGGATTGAGGGATGCTTGTGTGTCTGAACCTCACTTTGAACATCAAGCTGGGGTAGGCTGAAATCGAGAAAAGGAAAAAATAAAAAAGAATTTGAAAATATGACCTCCTGCAGCTTTCCCTGTCTCCTAAGCCCCTCCCACCAGATGACCACTGCCATATGTGCACACTTCATACAGTAACCCAGTATTCCCCATACACTGAATATTTAAACTTATTTCATTGTAGAGATGCACATCACTCATTCGCTCAGCCCCTCCTTGCCCCACTCTTTCTCTTTCTAAGTTTATCAGACCACAAATAAGACAAAAATTAGCTAGTGAGACACCCCAGTGTCCCTCTGCCTCACTCCCTGCCACTGTGGACTGCTTTTACAGGCTGGCGGCCAGCAGCAGCAGCACCGAGTCTAACCTGTGTAACTGCAGCAACAGAAAGTTTGTTGATCCGGCGGTGAGTCGGTGCTGACAAATCCCACGGAGCTGGGGTTCATGATGGATGGATTCAGTTTATTTTGCCACTACTGTCTGGGGGAGTGTCTCCTGAGCTGCTGCCTCCTCTCCTCCCAGTGAGGTGGTCTGTAGCAGCGGCAAGTGAGGTGGAGGTCACACTATGATTTGAGGCTCTAGCAAACATGAATGTGAAAAAAAAGCTGTAGCCGTGAGCCTTTGGTTCCGGTTAGCATTAGGCTAAACTGTAAGCAACATTTTCTTTCCATCTCTGAAACACCTCGCAGATATTGACAAATATTTTGTATCATTTAATGTCAGATTCTCACTCAGTCTCTCTTTTTAATAAGTCCAGCTTCCTTTTTTTGTGTTGCTTTGGAGTGCAGGCAGTTGTTGCCAGTGCTGGAAAAACTGTGCAGCATTCTCCGCTATTGAACTAGGCTTTCACCGAAGGGATGTGCACATGCATCTGCATTCGTACCATATCAAATAGGAATGCCCGTTCTCTGAAATGACCTCTGATTGGCCAAAGCCTCCTATCATGGATTAGATGTTCTAAAGCTTGAAAAAAGACCCAAGAGAAGGTGCAGAAGTTTCATTTTCATGCAGACCACTTAAATTAGAAGTTGCTTAAAGTTTATTATAGGATTTTTGCCCACTGATAAAAAGAAAAACTGCCTACTTTAACTCTAGCTTTAACAGGCTCCAAATATCCCAGAACAAATGATTGACAGCTGTATGTACATGCCCCAGGGAAAATCTCAGGCAGAAGGCAACCTAGAAATTAACCTTATTATTATAGTTAATAATCACAGTAGCAGATAATTGTGTGGTGGCACCGTAACACCTGAGTGACAGCATTATTTACCAGTCCATTGTGTGGCTCTTTAGTGGCTGTATTTGTACACTGGTATGAATCTTTGGTCACATTCTTCCTGCTGATATGATTTGTGTTCTTAGTGGTCACAGCCGTTCTGTCTTCATCAAACCAACAGTCAACACGGAAATGAAGCTGATGAGAATGGGACCGGAATTACTGTTTGATTAATGGAATGAGTTCTTTTAACAGACTTTGCTCATCATGAAATCGACAGATTAAGCTAATCTTAACCGTTGATTGAATGTAATGGAAACTAATGAGATCCAGAGATGTGCTTCTCTTTATTCTCTGTGTGTAATCTTAACTTAATGTTTAATAATTGCGTCATCACATGCCATCTGTTGCTGCTAATGGAAATCAAGAGGGGTTTTAAATTTGTAGCTGAAATAAGTCACAGTATAACTAAGTACTTGTAATTCCCCAAAAGCCTTCACTTGATACAGCTCTTTTCAGATAAGATTAGTGTAGCAGGTAGAGGTGAGGTGATGTAATCATTACCAGAGCATGTCTGCAATTTCGCTCCCCTCTGAATTTGCCATGGCAGTAATTTTTATGGACTGCTCATGGCCGCACCACTTAAATGTCTGTCCCCCTTTACCTTCTTCATGGTATCCAGGGAAAATAACCTGAGCCCAGTTCTTTCTGATATCTTTGAGATTATTGCCAAATATTGGGTCATTTCCTTTGGGGAAGTGCTCCATCTATATGGTTGTGGACCATCTGCTCATATTGCAATTGGCAGCAGGGCTCAGCCCATGGAGAGAGCTGACCCATAGTCTCAACTCTGGTTTGGCTGTGACTTTTCTTTGCTTGTCAACCTATGCAAATTGGACGTTTGATGTCCAGGGTTAGCAGCTAACATCGTACAAACTCCAAACAGGGTTTAAGTCTATAATGCCTTTAAAAAACTGACAAAACTGCATGTCTGTGTGCATATGAGGTCATGTGATACAGCTACAAGTGGAATTCAATATTTCTGAGGCTTTTTTTTTCTCCAATGTGTGCTTTTCATGCACCCATTTACCCATGGTGGGAATACTGAATGGGCCTACTAGGCACCGGCCCAGAGGCATAAAGTGTTAGGGCCCCCATTGGCATGCACCTGTAAAATGACTAGGGAGAGACTCAAAATGACCACAAGGAGATGCAAAGGAACTGCAAAGAGACACACAAAAAGAAGCAAAACACAAAGAGACACATAACAACCAAAAGAGACACAAATTACCTCAAAGATACACAAAATGACTACACAGAGACGCAAAATTACCACACATAAAATTACCAAAGACACAACACCACAAAATGATGCATAATGACTACAAAGATATGCAAAACCACCACAAAGTGTGTGTCTTGCTCCCATGTAGTAAAAGTGATAGGGCCTTTTGCATATCTGTGCCCAGTGGCCAATTGTTTCATAATCCACTCGTGCATTTTCCCTGAGTTACACTCAGAAGCTGACTCTCAGAAGAAAAAGAATTACTTTGGGGATTTTAATGACTTCTGACAGCAATTTGATCAAGACGAATTCAAAGCAAGCAGTTGACTTTTAAGAGCTTTGAAGCTATTTAATCTTGCAATGTTTGCTGCACAATGTACTGAATGTTCAGTAAACAGATATGCTTGTTATTAAAAATACCATTACTCGCCATCTTCTCGCCTTAATTTCAGCTGTCACGGAGAGGCCCGGAAGAGGCCTAACAAATGTCTGCGGACAGCTTAATGCCTGTCAGATTGAGAGCCAAAGATGTAATTATTCCACTTACATAGCATACTGCCGTCGTTATAATTGAAGTCATAATAGACATTGACTGTCGGAGAGGCCTTCCTGTCACACATTAAGATCAGATAAATACAGTGAGAGACAGCGATGAAGAGGTTGGTGTTGTGTATTAGTATCACGTCTGGGAGGTCTGTGTCAGCAGCAACAGAATTATAGTCATTCTTCTTGTTTCAGACAATATTTCATTTAGTAATTAGGTTTATCATTGATAATGAAAATCAATATTTATGATAAGGTATGGATCAGGCCTGTTGACCTCATAATAGACTGCAGCATTTCCCCTCTCCTTTATGTCCACAGAGTTTTTATTTTTTCTTCTTCTTCTTGTTGCTGCTAATAAACATAATCCAGGCTGCAATATAAATGTTATTTGTAGGAGACGGGGTTGATTGATGATGGATATAGCACAATAATAATAACATTCCTGTAATCAAAATGTAACCACACCAATCCTCATATCTGAATTTGTATTCTGCATGAAATAGAAATAGCTTTACAGCACAACAATAAACAGGAAAAGGCAGTTTTTTGTTGTCTTTTGGTACAAGCAAAACTAAAGTTCTCATCGTGACAGTTAGAAAAATCTCTTTCACTGTCCTCCCACACATTGTCCCCCAGAAAGACAAAAAGAGAACAAATCACAGGGACTAAAGGGAGCTGGTGGCAACATCATCTTTGGAACAGGAAGCAATGGCAACATGAAACACACCACTGAGCCTTGGTCTTATTTGTGTATTAGACCTTGAGGTATCTTGCATGTGTTGGAGTTATGATACATATATTTATTATGCCTGTCTAACAAGCTATGAGACTGTCCTCTCCTATGTGTTCTGATTTACAAACTGCTTATTATCACATGCTGCCATATCAGTTAATGCATTGTGGACTGGAGAACTTTAATAATTTGTGCAACATAATTTACATAATGGGAAAAATAGAAGTTTTCCACCAGTGTCTATTAATGTAATCTAGTCTATAACCTTGATAGCAAAATGTTAACTTTCTCAAACTTGTTTGCAGCCTGACAGAATAGTCCTTACAGTCCACATTTTACTGCCAGTTCTAATATCACTGAGCCAAAATGTATTCAGGGAAAATATCCACCCAATTATATCAGCAATTTTTGGACCAGGGTTGTAATTTCACCATTAAATCACGTGACATGGGAGTCAACACAACAGCAAAGTCGGCGTCCTACTGTGCCTGAGACAGTTTTGGATTGTCCCTGTGTTTTCATACCAAGTCTGTGCTATTTCTTGCATAATTATTGAGCATTATTAGCAGTAAAGCTATGGAGAGAAATTAGACTGAAAATTATCACAAATGTGCATTACATGATCTACAAATTAAATCTATATTTTGCAAATGTGTAAGACCATCTGTGCAGAATTTTGGGATCCAATTCAAACAAAAATACCAAGCAATTAAACACAAAATAGTTTTTCAAATGCACACAGCACAATCTGAATAAATATTAATGTTTTATGTACAGATTTTTAACTTCAACCTCTCAGATCTGATCATTTTAGCTTTTGAAACATTTCCTGTGAGAAACAGAAACTGTGTAAATTTTAAATACATTCTTTTGTATTTAATTACTGGTGGTTAAAGGAACAGTGTGTAGGATTTAGTGGCACAGCAGTGAGGACTGCAGATTGCAACCTACTGAAACGTCCCTCATGTGCCAAGTGTGAACTCCCAGTTAGGATTCCTTCATTGTTCAGGATGTTTTTTAACAGTAGCTGAATTATCCACAGAGGTCTCTTCCTCTCCAAAGCGAACAGACCAGGAGATAAAAACAGGTAAAAACACTGAACAAAGCAGTTTCATGTTACAAATCAGTGTTTTCCTGACACTGGCTTGTCACAAATGGGCCGCTAGCCCAGCACCTGCTAATGTGTGCTCACCTTTTTTTTTTTTCTGATAACTGAATGTGTGCTCACTTTATTTCTGACACAGAGGTTCAAGATGCATTTTACAGAGGTTTGACGGCAGGACTGTTAACTACAGTGGCCAACATGAAAACGCAAGTGCCCCTATCCAGAGCCAGTGTTTGGTTTGTCCATTCCGGCCGGGCTACTGTAGAAACATGGTATTGCCACATGGTGGACAACGTGGGCGAGGACCAGCTCCCGATGCAGATATAAATGGTTCATTCTAAGGTAACATAAACACAACGATTCTCATTTCCAGGGGATTATACACTAAAAAAAACATACAGATGATAGCATATTCCATTTTGGCTAATGTATCCCAATAAATCCTACATGCTGGTGTGCACAGATCACCTGATACATGTGTCAGGTTACATTTGCATATGGATTTTTGAGATTGTCTTCACGGTCTCCTGCTTACCAATAATTTCTCTTCATATTAGCTGGCAACACAGCCTTTTGATCATAGAAAATGAAATGCTTGAGTGGAGCAGAGGTTCGGCAAGTCAGTGGCCACTAATGGGTCAGGGCACATGTGCCGCAGGGTGAGACATGCACAGGACAGGACACAGTAGCCACCTAGTTGGACAAGCCAAAACATGATGAGATGAGCAAGAGTCCATTCCTCGCTGAGCTAAACTGGGGGAGGGTTTGGGGGGGTTAGGGTTACAGTGTTATCCATCGTGGTTGTTAGGGGTAGATTATTATTAGATCCAGTTATGAACTGACCTTCATGTTATTAAACTTTATTGACAGTTCTCCTTGGTGATATAAAAGCTTATTTATCCGGAGTAGTGTGCAGACCGAGAGGAGCAGAGGCGTGGGGGTACTCGGAGTAAATATTTGACTTTCTGAGTTTACACTGTTTATTGAGGATTATGAGTTTGAGAGACCAAACACTCTGGGCCCTATTTAGATGGTCTAAAGCGGACGGCGGACGGCGCATGGGCGTGTCCCAGTCACTTGCTAGTTAGACAGGGCGTTTTCAGGCTGTGCACCATGGCGGAGAGTCTAAAAGGGTTGGACTTACTCTGTGAATTAGTCATGGGTGTGTTTTGGGCGTATCATTCCATAAGCCAATCAGAGTGTCACCTCTCATTCCCTTTAAGAGAGGCGCAATTGGAGCGCACGGCGGAGAGCTAGTTAGATGGCGGACCTACCAACTGGAAAGAGTGAGCGTTTTACAGCTGAGGAGACGATAAATGTATCTCTGTATTGACTGTCCCGTCACATCTGATGACAGATCAAAGGGGATTGGCACCGTTTGGCACGTTTGGCCAACCCAACCTGATTTGATTAACACAGCAGCAAACTAATGAGTTCACATCCCTCTCAGCCAACCACAAACAGCCACAGCATCAGATAGGGAGTATATATTCAGCATCTGTCATCTTAGAAAAGTCAAAAGAAAAGAAACAGAGTGAGACTGTGAGAGAGAAAGAGAGAGAGCGCGCGCATGGGAGAAACGGTGTCAACAAATTGTAAGTTATTCAATTTTATTTTAACCCAGAGGTTAGAGAGCCCAGCTCCCTCTCCAGCATCCTGAACCCCCCTGCCTGAAGGTGCAGGAAGGGCTGGCCCCGTGGCTGCACCCGGGCCCGTCTGGTCTGGCTGCGTGCAGGCTGCGGAGCTTCCCCCGGGTGCCCCCGGCTGTGCGGCCGCTGTGCATCCTCCTTCTCCTCCTGACAAGATGATCTTCAGTTTTACGTTCTAAAAGCTTTTTTTTACATATACATTTGTACTTGTAGGGCTATAAGTTTACGTTTTTAGTTCACAGAAGCTGGTTATTGTTGTGTTTATGTCAAAATAAAGTTTATCAAACGTTTTCACATCTTTGATTTTGTGATTTACATGCCAAAATGATCACAATTCATTTGGGAAAGACAAGTTCATTTTACAGGCTATGCATCATCAGCCCGTGGAGGTCTGCTCGCAGTTTCGCGTATATTCGGACACTGCGAGCTTGGACCTCCCGGATTATGATGATCATTATTACTGCGATTAGATCATTCTGATTAATTAAGACGTGTTTCTGATAAATATTTTAATGTGCACAATAATAACCTTTCACATTGTAATCATATTTTTATTTGTTATCTTTTGCATATGTGTGGCTGCTCCGTGTGTGTCTGAGCAGAGTGCACTCGCGTTGTGCACCCGCCTAGAGACGCATATTACCAACTTGCTTAACAGTGAAATACTGCGCCGTTGACTTTAGACCAGGTTTTTGTTGGTCACTGGCGCATTTGCTTTTCCCGTCATCTAACTAGCAACGCGCCATGACTGCTCCTGACCACTCCTCATTTTTAGACGAACACGCCCAGAGAAGCGCAAGTTCATTTGCTAGCTAGACGACGAGGGCGCAGGGCGTGAAAATGACAACTGCGCCTGCATCTAAATAGCAATGACACTTGCGACATGGATTATGCGCCCTCCGCCGTCCGCTTTAGACCATCTAAATAGGGCCCTCTATGTGCAAGGTCTTGTCTCCCTCCACCCTCCTGATCTGCCTATCCATAATGTTTCCTGCCAATCCATCACTCTGCCTCTCAGTGGGCTCTCCTGTTTCATAAACCCGACCGTGGAAACACACCTCTGCATTCCCGAGTTGTCATACTCACTCTGCAAGACTTGGTGTTTTTTCAAAGCGTGTGTCTGCAGAGGTGTGTGTGAGACAGTAATGTGGGAGTGGTCTGATTAACATACGAGGAGCAGACATTTGTCATTCATTAGCACAGATACTACAGCAGTATTAACTGGCAACATGCAATCCCGGGGGAATCAGACTGCAGAGGTTCATTCATAATTTGATTTTCACACTCTTGAAAATAAATCTTTGCATCTTTTAACCCCACAAGTAACAGGCGCAATTTATCTGTGTCACTTGTGTTCCCATTAAATTACTGACATGATTATCACAACTGCTCATATTGCCAACATTATCTGTCAGAGATCTCTCATAGCCTAACTGACAGGTGTAATGATGTGATGAAAGTGGTAACACTGTAAGTCTACAGCACCTTTGCTCTGGTTTGAAGGATATTTTCACTCTATGACTCAATATATCCGAGTTGATTAAAATATTTTTTGTTTGCATATTTGCAAATAAGCATATTTTTCACTAGTAGTGTAGTTTTGATTAAATAATTTGTTAAAGAATTAAAAATAATTATATGTTTCAAACTATATCACACATTCAAGTAGATATTTTTACTCCATCCATATTTGCAGCCACGATGCAGTGCAAAAACTCCATCAGTCCAAGCTGCCACAATTCACCTCAGTGGCCCAAAGAGGTCAGGAGTCCCTGCATGAGAGAATATTTGACACCTCAATTAAAAAAAAATAAAACTCAACAGAAATGTAAAAAACAAAATGTGACTCCTAATTACTGAGTTATTTCTTGCTTCATTTTAATTTTATTGGCATTTTGTGAACTTGCCCTCACTGCCCATTAACTTGTGACCTGAGTCACAGGTCATTAAACAGCATTTATTTCACAAAATTCAAAACCTCAACCACCGAGCAGCAGGGTAACATTTTAAGGGCAACATAGGCAACAGGCAACATATCCAAAAATGTATAAAAAAAAAAAATGTATATAAATGTATATAAATGTATATAAAATATGACATTCAAAATTTTGCCAAGAATCTGCTGAAAACATTAAAGCAGCACTAATCAATATTTTTATATTGACAATTAGTCATGTGATTATGTACAATGTGAGAGTGTTATTCGTCATGATGAACACTCAGAGCCCAACTCTGCAGTTCCCCTCAGCTGCACAGAGAATTTTATTCCATTTTGTTCAACTGTTTTGGTTTTACAGCCTGCAACTCCACTGTTTTGGTTCAGTCTCTCTTCTGTCAGCCATATCAAATTTATAAGGCTGTAATATGTTGTGTTTACAACTTGTTACGCCGCCCCCAAGTGGCAAAATAATCAATCAATACTGCTTTAATGTGTCAAATGTTATCTGATATACAGAGTGATCATTTCTGATGTTTGCCGTATGCCCTCGTTGTTCACTGCTATAGATTTTTCAGTGCTGTTTGGACCTCAGATCCAGATCTACAACTGAGGCCCTGTTTCTATCTGGTGGTCTCATGTGATCCAATCACAGACAGCGCTAAATACAAGTGTCAGGAAACACCAAAATGCTTTACTATCTGATCATTTATCCAACCTGCCGAGGTGGTCTGGGACACATTTGACCACATATGTGTTGTAGTGTAAAGCTAATGCGTCTTGGTGCATCCCAGACAAGAACGCATGCAGGACGTGGTGGCTGTTTTTTGCAACAGCGCGCTAACATTCGCTAACTTGCCTATTTTATGTCAAGTTGAAGAAAAAGTTGCGTGACTGTCCAGTGTTTTGCCCAGTGAAGGGAGACATGTTGAATTGTGACAGTGATATCTCTTGCTGTACCGACACACCCGCTAACGTGACTAGTGCACATGCTAGCAAGCAGCTAGCAAGAGTGTGGACGTAATATTTGTGGCACAAGTGATGTAGGCAGTGATGAAATCTGGACACAAGTGGTCAGCTGGAAATACAAGATGGACACAGGTGTGAACAGTGATGTGCCTCGGCTGTTCAGTTTTGTTTGGATCACTCAACATGTTAATACCTGGTGTAAACAGGCTCAGTGTCATATAAACTGACTGCACTTTTCACATGGAGTACAACTTTTTAGAGTAGGTCAAAGAGATTAACAAAGCAGAATTCTTAAAATAACTCTGAAAATATACCCTTTATTGATTGAGGACAGAGCTTTTGTAATCAGGGCCGCGAGGCTCTGGAACATCCTGCTCAAGGAAATAAGAATGTCTGTAAAAACATACTCTTATCAGAAAGCATAACCTGATTTTATCTGAGCTGTCTGTCTATTTTATCACTATGTTATTGATTTCAAGTCTTGTCTGTCATCTTGATTTTAGTTTTGGCCTTTTGTATTTTATTTTTTACTTTGGTGACATTTCATGACATTTTAGTTTGTTTCATTCTCCTGTGTTTTCAATGTGTTTAGTTTTATTGTACTGTACTTTGTAACTTTGTTTTGAAAGGTGCTATATAAATTACATGTATTCTTATTCTTGTCTTATTTTTATTCGTATTATTGTTCTTATTCTTACAAACATTAGCCATAGTTGGCTATGGTCACTTATATTAGTTAAGAAACAGATGATAAAGGTAAAGATTGTGCTCAGTGTTACATTTGACTGAAGTGATTTGAATTTTGAAAGTATGACAAAATGAGTAGTTTAAGATTAAAAATGTTAAGTGATATGTTTGACATGTGTTTGTTGACTCAAAGGACAATTTAAGATCAGAGGAATCTTGATAAAAATAGAAAAAACTATGCACTCAAAAGAAAATCTAAAGTCTAAATACATTGTGTTTAGGAATATTTCAGCATCCAATACACTGTATGATATAAAGAACATAAATTTTCATTTTAAGCAATTTGGCAATCTGCTCTTACTCTGTGTTTTCTCTTGTGGCATTGCTATCCTCACTTTGCCATCGACAGTTTTTATTGAGAAATATTTACTACCAAACATTAAACAGTAAAAACAGTCAAACCAATCCACAGCAATGTTAATGGATTTAATATAAAGTAATGTGTCATGCTTTTATGGTATTTGTTTAAAGGCATCAGACCCAAGTATGAGATGGAAATCAAAGAATAAAGCTACCAAAAACATAAATATTAAAGCACCAGCACCTCAACCGCGACTTAAGCAGTGAAACTTAAGTAAATGCACTTTGTTACTTTGCACTTCTAACCAAACATTCCTAGAGCTGTGTACATGTGATAAAGGGGCAAACTGCTTTCCTCTGCAAGATGCACTCATAAAAAAGCCCATTCTTCATTGGCTGTGAGTATTGACTGTGTAGGCCTGTCTCTGCACATGATCAATAGCAATGTATAATGTCTGCTCTCCGCCGCTCTTAATAATGAGCTTCAAACAAAGCCAAATTCTCATTTTGTTTGGCTTTGAAAGAATAACAAGGTTGTTAATTATAAAGGTTACATTGATTAATATCCCTCCTCGCCCATCAATGGATGAGTAATTCTTGGTAATGGAACATGCTCTGCTCAAAGAATCGATCTGGGTTCATGGAAGTGCGGAAAAAATATCTGGCTGATATCAGAGAAATGAATTAGAGGACAATCACAAGGGGGTAATGAGCTCCTGCCTTTTCCAGACATCTTAACTTGATAGAGTAAAAACAGATTTAACCGGACAGGGGAATAAAAGCATTAAACAAACAAAGAGCATGCATCAACTGTTGCTATTTTCTGCCATAACGGCCCTAAATCTACATAACTAAACCCTGCGGAGAAGCTTGATGTACGAAAATCTACTGTATGTGGGCAGCTTGCTTCCAGCCCACATCCTGCTTGTGGACAGATTTATAATGACTCATTTGATTTGTAGCCAGAGGTGATTATACATATGGCAGATAATTCGTGCTGTACCTTCTGATAAACCTTCTACCACACATGCTAAGGGAGGCATATTTTCTTGTGTTCAAACAAGAATCTGCACTTTTGTGCTATTTTAAGTGTGTTAAAAAAAAACATTCTGTATTTGGCTTCCATGTGTCCTCCCTCTTGTGTTGAGGCAGAGATGCCATTCTGATCATCTAATCCCCACCTTCTCCCCCTCTATACGCCACTCCTGCCTATCTCTGTGACTGAGGCAGACACCGGTGGAGGGCCAGATGGCGTGTGCTACACTTGTTTCGCTGTCGTGCGACTGTTATTTATATGCCACAGAGGCAGCAGCAGCGGGCCCCCTAGACGAGAGCTTTTGTTTCGGAGCTTGAAGAGGAGAGAGGAAGAGAGGGGCGAGGAATGAGCGGGAGACAAAAACAAATGTCCCTATTAGATTATCACCTCAGCCCCTGTGGAAGAACTCTCTCCTCCTGTCTTGTGTGTATAAGCTTCGGTGTGGGTGTGTGCCCCCCGCTGCCAGGAACAGAAAACAGCGCTCTGATATCTCAATATCACTGGTATTAGTCCGGGTAAGAGGCCATGGATCATTTTAATGCCACCTCGTGTACAGGAAGCCCCGAGTAGTGGATCGATGATACATGTCCCCTAGCCACCCATGACACCTACCAGCCACACACACGCACACACGCATCCCTCAACCCAGCCCTGCATTCCTGCCTTTTTACTCTGTCGCGCACACACACCCCTCCCCTACCCACTCAATAAACTGTGAGAAAAAGCAATATCTCTCTTGAAGGCAGAGGAATATGATTAAAGCTTTTGCGCTGCCGTTATCATCCCATGAGCCGTTAACAGGGAGCAAAATGAAGCAAAGTGAATTACCTCCAGCTGTCACTGTGTAGCCTGCAGACCCAGAGTCAAGGGCCTGTAATGTTCAAAGCATTGTTGAAGCTTATAATGACAGATAGAAGTCAAGAAAAGCACATTGTGCCTTTGTAAGAGAAACCGTGTTATTGTGGCAAAAAGTTTCTGCAATTGTTTTCCACTGAGAAGTTACAAAAAATACTGTAAACGCTTTTAGTGTTTTAGTATAGAGTGTGAAAACATCTTGACATTGAATAGATATGGCAATAACCGCCCACACCAGTGCTGAAAAGCT
This sequence comes from Epinephelus moara, assembly GCF_006386435.1. Classification (NCBI taxonomy): domain Eukaryota; kingdom Metazoa; phylum Chordata; class Actinopteri; order Perciformes; family Serranidae; genus Epinephelus; species Epinephelus moara. The sequence goes on from NC_065524.1 coordinate 11,616,439, forward strand.
GTATACTGCAAACACCGTCATTTCTCAAATAATGGCTCATGTTTTCATTCACTAATTGTTTCTAGTCACTTCTGTTTTGGAACTACTGTCACAAAACTTCTTGTAGAGATGTATCAAATTAAAAGTCTTCCATTGGCTCAAAGCGCATAATCTCTCCCGTTCCTGGTAAACTTTTAATATGAAGGTGGCAGCAGGCTAAGCAAGGTAGTCCTGACGTCCCTCTACCCAGCAACATTTTCCAGCTCTTCCTGGGGGATCCTGAGGTGTTCCCAGGCCAGATGAGATGTATAATCCCTCCAGTGTGTTCTGGGTCTACCCGAGGGTCTCCTACCAGCTGGACGTGTCTGGAAAACCTCCAAAGGAGGTCCACAGGAAGCAGCTTGAACAGATGCCTGAACTACCTCACTCCGAGCTAGCTCTGGGTGTTTAAGCTCCAGAGCCTATGTTTGAGGATGAACCCAGCCACCCTACGAAAGAAACTCATTTTGGCCACTTGTTCTTGTGATTCTTTTGGTCGCTACCGAAGCTCATGACCATAAGAGAGGGCTTGAACGTAGAATGACTGGTAAATCAAAAGTTTTGCCTTCTCGCTTTGCTACCTCTTAACCACAACAGTCCCGTACAACGTCTGCATTACCGCCAACACTGTACCAATCCACCTGTCAATTTCACGTGCCATTTTACCCGCACTCGTGAACAAGACCTTGAGATATATGAACACAGATCTGATGATATAGCCACAAAGTCGATCATCAGTCTTCTGTCTGAGGTGTTCTTGTACCAAGTGTACTGATCAATCAGCCTGTGCTCAAAGATATTCTTTGTTAAGGCCAGTCCACAACTAGCACTGAAGTGCAATAACAAAGCACTTTCCTGTAATTGCCTATGTGAGTGTTAAAGTCCCTTAACAGAACTATGGGGTCCCTAGGCAGTATCCTTTCCAGGACCCAACCAGAGACTCAAAGAAAGCTGGATACTCTGGACTGCTGTTCAGCGCATAGGCACAAAACACGCCCCAGTGACATAGGGGCAACACTCTTCTTCTCAGAGGAGAATTCTAACAATCAGCCTGAGAAGGGTGAGCATCCCTGTACCCACACAACAGATCTTGGCAACTCCAGAGAGAAAGAGAGTCTAGCCTCTTTCCTGGAGTTTGGTTCCAGACCCAGTGCCATGGGAAGAGATGAGTCAAACTACATCCAGTTGGTACCACTCTACCTCCCACGTGGGCTCTGGTTTCTCCCCCACGCAAGAGGGATGACGTTCTAGGAAATCAGTGTGCCATGCCAGTCATCAGTATGCATAGGTCCTCGACCCCAGTCATGTCTATCCCTGTGGATGGTGGATCCACAGGGGGGTAGCTTCATGTATTCTTTCGGGCTGTGCGCTGACTGGTGAGTTCCCCAGTTCTGGCTCTAGGAGTCTCTGGTTTCCTTTTTCCAGGCGAGGTGTGACGGGTCCTTTAGCCATTTCATGTGGGGTCTGTGAATCACTCTTATATCTTTTTTTGGCTTTTGTATTTGGTTGAACAAACCCTTTAATGTCTATTATCCATTCTAATGCTGTTTTGCCAAGACAGATATTTCAACACATTGATTTTCATTCCCTTTGCTTGACATGCTGGGTATGGGGTTAACAGTGGGTGTTAAGGAAAGTGTAAATTAGTATTTCTGTCATCACATTGAGATATCTCTCTCATTCTTCCTGTGGTATGTTAACTTGTTGAATTCCATGTGGATAAAAAAGGCAGGAAAGTAAGGGGAAACATTTCGTCACTTTCAACATGCCATTTACTCTGTTATACCCATCCCTTATCAGTCCTCTTGCTATTTCCAGATTGCACTTTATGTGGTGGGGTGGAAACATCTCAGAGAGAGAGAGAGAGAGAGAGAGAGAGCGAGAGAGAGAGAGAGCGAGAGAGAGAGAGATGGGTTATAAACACTGTCATTAGAAAATGTTCACTCTGTCCTCTTGAAAAGCCAAGGATTTTGCAATCCTTCAAAGATAACATTAAGGCTCACCATCAAACAAAATATCATCAGCTCTGGCTGCTACGCTAATCGGTAGCAGCAATGGGATGAGAGGAGACTCAGACAAGAAGAGAGAAAATGAGATAGAAGGAATGAGAGAAGTCTGAGTGGGATACTGATTGCAGTCAGCTGTCTGATCCCTGTCGGTCTCCAGATTGCAGCCCTGTCAGCGTGCCTGCTTTTTTTAAGTCAGCAGACAATGAAATGGTTTACTCTGTGATCAGAAATGAAATGTAGCAGGTAGAGCTTTCTTGTCAAACCTCAGGAAGCATTAGCATTAAAAGAAGTGTGTAGGCAGAAACCAATACCACGGCTGTACCAGTGATCTCTCCTGTGAATGGAAAGGCAACGTGTTGATAAATTAAGTCAAATAAATTAGGACAGGGACTCATTTTGTGCCAGACTGACAATTAAAGATGCCTTGGGATTAACCCAGTGATAACATCCGTCTCCTCTTTTACATCCATTAAACGGGAGTAATCATCTAGATTGACACAATGAGTGCTTATGGAAAAAAAGCAGATTATGTGACATCATTACTTGACCTTTTAGTGACAACTAATGCTCTATGATCTATTTTTCACTGCTGTGTGTTTCTCAAAGGGAAAAAAATGGAGTAGGAGTGGATAGGAGTGTCCCAAATCCATTCTGCAGAGAAATTTTCAGCATAATTTAAGTAGTAGTGTGTTCACACTAGGACAATGATTATGCATACTTAAAAACGCTTGAATTTGAGTGTGCTGTTGATGGACACTATTGTCCTCACAATGCAATGCAGATAATGAAAGCTTCACCCACAGATACAAACAAAATTGCAGGTGATGGTGATGCAGCTCCAGGGAGATTAAAAAAAAGGCATTTTTTAACTTTCTTGATCTCAGATTCTCCCATTTCAAATGTTATCACTTCACTGTATGGGTGTTATCAGTGCATGTCAGCCTCAATTTAATGCGATAGAAAGGTCCTCCTACACCTACTGGCAACTTCAGGTTCAGAAGGCCATTATCAGCCTATTAAATGGCTATTGTCAGATGTCATCATTCGCAGTTTTGTCAGGTTTTACTTTCAGTTTCATTAGGTGTAGGCACCAATACTACGTGGTTACATTTAGACAAAAAGATAAAGGTCTACGTTAAAAAAAGTATGTTTATGTGATGTGATGTGATGTGATGTGATGTGATGTGATGTGATGAGACAAAAAATGAGTCAGCGTTGACTTTTGGTTGTTTTGTTTTGTTTTTTTAAGATATTTTTTGGCATTTTGTCTTAACTGGATAGGAATTTAAGCTGCAGCAAGGTTATGGCCTTTGTACATGGGGTGCCGATACTACCAGGTGAGCAACTGGGCACCCTGAAAATCCAGTTTTCTTTTTACCCATCCACCATCCTGACCATCTTTTACACTCTTACTACCAGGACAGCACCTGACTTTCTTCTGCTCCATCCTTTTCTTATTCCATCATTATTACTACAACCACTAGGGGTCACTTTCAAACAATAAACATGGTCATTTAATGGGCTAATTATGGCCTTCTGAACCTACTGGTGTAGCAGGCCAATTGTAACCCAAATCTATAAGGCTGATAACCACCAGTGTCAATTCAACAGGTGATAACATTTGAAGTGGGCTTGATTGATGAAATGAATGCTATTGATGCAATCATGCCTGCTCAATCTGTAAGGTATGTAATGTGTGTGTGTTATAACTGGATAACCCAAGATGGTAACTTTTCTTTTTTTTTTTTTAAAAAAAAAGGCCAACTGTTAGCAAGTTTGCTATAACAACTTTATAAGGAGATATGTCAAGGTTGTGTTTGCAGCTTGTTGTGCTGCCCACAGGCAGTCAGAAAAAAGACATTATTACTGCTTTAAGGCATGTTCAAAGGAAACCGTTGTCACTGTTGGTGGGAGACAGCTCCAGGTCTCCTGTGTCAAAGTTGGATCTTTTTCACATCAAACCATCAACCACAATCAGACACTTTGTGACAGTATACAGAATGTAGAGCACTTGTCACAAACAACAGAAATATAACTCTCTTTAAGTTTCTGACCAACAAGCATAGCTTTTTATACACTTACTGGCAAGGACTCTCTCAGTCTCAGCATTTGTTATGAAGAGAAGACGGAGCTCATACTGCAGCAGCTTTTCATAACGATCAATATGCAATTTTAAGCTTATGTAAAGTCGAAATGATGCAATTATAACAGTGGAAATGAAACAGAGTTTTACATTAATTTGAAAATCAAAGCTGTTTCCATTTTGAGCTCTAAAGTATTCCAGCAGATTTCACACCTACTCTCACTCCATGGAGCAGAATGTAAAAATTAACTGCAGAATCATCTTGACAGTCATCTCAGTTTACAGCGATTACTCTAAAAATGATTTATTGGTGTTAAAAGTCTATTACACCACTGTTAACAAACAAGGAATGTTAAGATGTAATACAAACTAAGAAAACAGTGACACTCCAGGCTTGACTTCAGTTTTAAGAAAGGTGTGGGCTTATCCAAAAAGGCTAAAGGTAACACTTGACTGGACTATTGTCAACCTGTACACTTAGACTGGCTGTTGCAGAACACTTTATATTTTCATTTTTTGCTCAATCTATTGGGATGGCATGTGGCTTGGCCCTCAAGGGTGGCCAGACGTAGGTGTTTATTCAGCATGAAATGAGGTGAAGCCTAAAAATACATAGGGGTCGAGGGGGACGCTGGGCGGGGTTAAATGGTTGGCCCCCCATTCAAAGAGCCACAGAATGAACAGTGCTGCCTCATTAGCAGCCTGATACGGAAGCAGGTCCATCTGGAATAGCAGGCAGAGGAACTGGAGAGACTGGGACCCGGCACAGAGAGAGAGAGGGGTCAGAAATAGCTGAAAGATGAACAGACTGACCGCAGGACAAACACACACACACACACATACACACTCTCACATGAAAGCACAGAAGCAAGCTGACAAAGGAGATACAGAGAAGCGCACACACAGATGATCACTGTTAAAGTCAGAGACAATGTCAAAGGCGGAAAAAACACATACAAATGCACACCCAGACACGACGGCACAGAGACGCAAACAAACAGATGCAGAGACAGATATGTTTACACTATCACACACACACACACACACACACACACACACATTGTCAGATCTACTGTACTTTAAGCCCTTGTTGCATCTTTTAAATTGATGCTCAAGAATCATTTCCATATTTATATAACTAGCTTATTCATGACTTGAAGTTAAATGCATTCCTGATCATAACTTAGCTAATGGGTATTCTCATGGAACAGAGCAGATGTGTATGTGTTTCAGTTTGCATGAATGCATGTATATTTTAATGCAGTACATATGAATACTATACATGCAGTATGTATGAGTGTTACTGAGCGGTCATGTTTGCATTAGGTATGCAAAAAATTAAGCAAACATCTCTTATTGTGGAAAGTTTTTATGCATTGCTTAAAGGGATACTACAATCATTGAATACTGCACTTCATTAAGTTGGAAGACTCTGATACGTTCACCATTATCCATATGTAATGTATAAGCATATTTAAATAAGGTCCTCCTTAAGCCTGGAGTTTCGTGTTTTAGCAACACATTCTCAGTCTGACCTCGTCACATATCGACATTTGGTCATGGACTTTTCACGTCCAGATACAACATGAAAGGTACCCTGGGTGTGTTGACTGTTGACGTTCTGGGAAGCCGCGTCAAGTTCTGCCTGTTACATGCATTGTCGTCTTTCAAAATACACGTCCGTTTTCACAGGACGTTTAATGTTTACATACGGTCTCTTTCAAAATGTACACACTACATCAGTACAACACCGCAAATTGATGTTTTTTTTCCTCCAACGACTAACACACATGGTTGGGTTTAAGCGACAGAAACACGTGGTTGCGTTTGGGAAAAAAAGAACAAGGTTTGGCTACATAATCTTACGGGAGGCGAACGCTGCTCTCCTGGGTGAAAGTCGTGGTTGGGTTTAGGCAACAAAAGCACGTGGTTGCGTTTGGGAAAAAAGAACAGGGTTTGGCTTTATAATCTTACGGGACGCGAATGCCACTCTCCCAGGTGAAAGTTGGTGTTTGTTGGACCCATCCACCACGCCTCCCGCCTGTCCTACTCGGACCTCCGCCACCTTATTTTTCATTCTTGTCCTGCTGTGTTTGCCCCTGACGCTGCTGAGCTCGGTTAAACTATATCACCAACCAGCCACATATTACAGCAACGTTAAAGACGGCTTTTTCGTCAGTCGCTAATGCTGCAAGTCACTGCCCAAGCGTCGGATTTCGACGACTTCGGAGTGAGATTGGGTTGGATTTAGCCGTCGCCCTGCAATGCGTTCTCATCTCCAGGCACTAGCTAAGACAACCCTGATGACATCATCAGGGTTTTTCTTTTTTTCACACTTGACAAAGTCCCTTCAGAGCCACAGAGGACATTATACAAATGTACCATGCTAGTACACATAACCACCAAACTCACCTGTAAGTGCAAATTGGTGACATGTCTGTTTCTCCATAAATGGACACACGTGACCCTGCAACTTCCCAATCTTTTGTTCTTTTTGGCTGGAATGTCCAATGCCTTTGTTTGCTTCCTTTGAGTATGATCATGATTTGTTTTTCCTTTTATTTTCTTAAAAGTAAAACTTTTCTTCTGTGAACTGGTTGTGTGTCCTGTATATGTTTTGGTCTCAAGTAGAGCTTTGGTATGTTTAGAGAGGCTGTAACAGGAACATCACACTGACTGCAGCTTAAGAGGATTTTCCCCATTCTTGGATCTGGCCCAGTACCTATACCCCCTGTGGACTGAAATACAGCCATCTAGAGAAACTCATTTCACTGCAGTTGTACAGTTCATAATCTCTCTATATATATCATGCTCCTTTTATCATTTTTGTTGACATTCTCCACTTTTCCTTAAAATTTTTTTATAGTTGCATGTCACAAGAACAGACTGGCATGGTGGTGCAATGGTTAGCACTGTCGCCTCACAGCTAAAAGGTTCCAGGTTTGAGTGGCTGGCCAGCTGGGGCCCTTCTGTGCGGAGTGTGCATGTTCTTCTCGCATCAGCGTGGGCTTCCTCCCACAGTCCAGGCATGCAGGTTAGGTTAATTGGTGACTCTTGCCCATAGGTGTGAATGTGAGCATGACTGGTTGTCTGTCTCTATGTGTCAGCTCTGTGATAGTCCGGCAACTTGTCTAGGGCAGTGGTTCCCTACTGGTGGATCGTGGTCCATTGTGGTTGGACCACAACTGACTTGTGAACGTTTTAAGTTTGTAAAATAACACACAGACTGACACAGACCGTTTATTTCTAAATGCTGTTTCTCTATGTAGAGTGAGTGAATAACGGACAGCTACCTGAAAGAGACAGCAAACTAGCTCAACGACATGGCCAATCACAATATGATGCTGCATATATTAAAGTGTGTGGACTTTGAACTAATGACTGAGGAGAAATCTGGACCTTGTGGCTGGACCAGTTGGGAACACTGGTCAGGGGTGTACCCCACCTCTCGTCCAATGTCAGCTGGAATAGGCTCCAGCCCTTCCGAGATCCTTAACAGGATAAGTGGTTATGGATAATGAATGAATGAATGTCACAAAAACCTTTTGCAGTTTATGCAGTTTTTGCTTGTTTATGGTCAAATTTAAACACAGAGAAAGCAAAAGTCTGGTGAAAGTTAATTAAGAGGTAGTTAAGATAAGAAAGCTGGAATGCCAAAATTAAGCTTGGAAGTGTGAGTTTATAATGTTTTTGTTTGGAGAAATATGACAGGAATTACTCATTAAAAAAAACTATAGTGACAGTCAGTGACATTGGTACAAACTTACAGATACTGATTAAAGAATTTCACATTTAAAGAGAAACAAACTGACATGCAGGTGCGTGCGCACACACACACACACACACACACACACACACACACACACACACACACACACACACACACACTGTATAGAAAGCTGTGCATACACACTTTGGTACAAAGACAGATCAGATTCTCTCCCCCTGCCTGTTTGCCACAAAGCAGAAAGCAGAGGGAGGAGTGGAGTGTGGTGACATGCTGCAGCAGATGGCTCATCTCCTCCTCCTCATCCTCCTCCTCTCTTCCTCTCATTCCTCTGCCACCTGTGGAGGAGGACACACACTCTCCAGAACCGTCCGCCCTCCCCGAAATCAAGGATGCAGGTCATTTATCATGAAAGGAGCAGGTCACCTCAAATTAAAGTTTGTTGTGCGAGTGCATGATTCTTCTTGTGGGTTCTGCACATCACTCCGTTCTTGTCAGACTGAATGAGTCTGAAAGTCACAGTGACACCGATGGGAGTTTGTCTTTGTGAGCAAATTACCCGTAAGAACATCTCTGATGATTGCAGGAATCTTCAATTTTATTTCTTTTTTTCCCCATGCAAATTAAAAGCTCCTGCGTTTTGCAGAAACTCTCTGTGAAAATGAAACTCCAGTATCATTATTATTATTTTAGTTAGAGTAATTATATATTACTCTACATATTAATACAGAAATGTTTATTACCTCATATGTGTATATGTTGTGTGACAAATTTCTCAGCCCTCTTAAATGTGTTTGGAACAAAAGAAGATGAGCAGAACTTGTATGCAGTGACATGGTCAAGACAGTAACTTTTTTTTAAAAAATCTAAGTCTTTATTTCTATTTAATGCAGATGTCTCACAGTGCACAGTCTTCTCTTCACACTCTTCTTCTCTTGTTTTGTTTCAGAGCTGGCCAAAGCCATGCATCGGCTTCACTTCTCTCCGGCTGAGTTGACATCGTGACAGGCCTTGAGAGGCAAGGATACACAGTGTCCTTATTCTGTCACCTTCCCCCATTGGCTTTGACTGGCCCCAACACATGCATTCAAGCCCCTACAGCACAGCCAATAAATCACTGTCTTCTGATACAATGCAAGAGAAAGTTTGCTCAAGGAGCTCGGCACAGGCATTATCAGTGTTTGGTCCCGATCTATTTTGGTCCTCTCCTTTTCAGTCGCTGGATGTTTGACATAAAAGGATAGATATGCCGGTGGATCAAACTGTGATGTAAACCGTGAAGTTTTTCCGCTGCATTAATGGTTTGGATAAAAATCAAACTGATCTGGATTTGTGTGTCAGCTCCTTCTACGGCATATCATTCACAGATGCTCACTCTCACTTCTGAGGAGTGTGTCCACACAATTATTCACGTTACCCACTTACTCACTCATTGTTCATCACGACCTTTTGTCACGTAACTTTGAGATGTGACACTTCATATTCTATCTTCAGACCATCCCTGGAGAGGCATTATGGCTGATGCATGTTCCCCCGAGTACATGTGTCCTCCTCAAAGAGTCACCCATTAATCTCTGAGCACTTCCTATCAATGCAAACCGTCCCCATATCTTTGGCTCTCTCAATCAACCTCATAATATCTGCGGTGACAAATTGACAGAGCTGCAGAATGACCTTACATCATTTTACAGTGCTATGCATCCATGGATGAACTATGAGACAATGGGCCCCCGTAGTCTCTTTTTGGTCATTTCTTTCTCTCTTTATAGTTGTTTTGTGTCTGTTTGTGTTCATGTTGTAACTCTCTCCCTCTTTTGGTCATTTTATTGTGTCTTTGTACTTGTTTTGTGTCTTTGTGTAGTCATTTTGCATCTGTTTGTAATTGCTTTGCATCTCCTCTTGGTTGATTTGTATCTTTTTGAAGTATTTTTCTGTCCCTTTGTAATTATTTTGCGTTGCTTTGTAGTTGTTTATTTTGCATATTTGCATATTTTGCACTGTGAATATTTTGTGACTCCTCTGTAATTAAGCATCCATCTGTTCAATTTGTTTCTCTTTGTGGTTGTTTTAAGTGTCTTTGGTATCATTTTGTGTTTCTTCTGTATCGTATCATCTATTTGTGGTAATTTTGCACCTCTGTAGTCATTTTGCATCTCTTTGTAGTCGTTTTGCATCTCTTTGTGGTCATTTTGCATCTCTTTGTGGTCGTTTTGCATCTCTTTGTGGTCATTTTGCATCTCTTTGTAGTCATTTTGCATCTCTTTGTGGTCATTTTGCATCTCTTTGTGGTCGTTTTGCATCTCTTTGTGGTCATTTTGCATCTCTTTGTAGTCATTTTGCATCTCTTTGTGGTCATTTTGCATCTCTTTGTGGTCGTTTTGCGTCTCTTTGTGGTCATTTTGCATCTCTTTGTAGTCGTATTGCATCTCTTTGTGGTCATTTTGCATCTCTTTGTGATCGTTTTGCATCTCTTTGTGGTTGTTTTGCATCACTTTGTGGTCGTTTTGTGTCTCTTTGTGATCGTTTTGAATCTCTGTGGTCGTTTTGCATCTCTTTGTGGTCGTTTTGCATCTCTTTGTGGTCACTCTTTATGTTTCTGTAGTATTTTTGCGTCTTTGTGCAGTCATTTTGTGTCTCTCTGTAGTTGTTTTAAATCTTTGTGCAGCCATTTTGTGTCTATGTGCAGTCATTTTGCATCTCTTTGTAATCGCCTTACATCTCCTCATGGTTGATCTGTATCTTTTTGTAGTCTTTTTGTCTCTGTAATTGTTTTGCATAGCTCCGTAGTTGTTTCGTGGTTTATTTTGCATCTCTGTCATCATTTTGTGTCTTTTCTGTAAGTTGTCATCTATTTGTTGTCAGTGTGTGTCTCTGTAATTATTTTGCATCATACTGTAGTCATTTTAGCTTTCTTCTGTAATGTGTCATCTTTTTGTGGTAATTTAACATGTCTTTGTGGTCATTCTGTGTCTCTTTGTTGTCTTTTTGTGTCCCTTTGTAATTGTTTTGCAGAGCTTTGTAGTTGTTTTGTGGTTTATTTTTGCATCTCTGTGATCATTGTGTGTCTCCTCTGTAATTTAGCATCTATCCGTGGTCAATTTGTTTCTCTGTCATTTTGCATCTCTTCATAGTCATTTTGTGTCTCTGTGGTCATTTGGTATCTCATTGTAGTGTATCTCTATGTAGTCATTTTGCACCTCTGTATGGTAGCTTTGTATTTCTTTGAAGTAATTTTGTGTCTCTTTGTGGTCGTTTTGCATCTCTTTGTAGTCAATATGTGTCTCTTTGTGGTTGTTTTGTGTCTTTTTGTAGTGGTTTTGTGTTTCTTCTGTAATGTATCATCTATTTATGGTAATTTACCATCTTTTTGTGGTTGTTTGCATCTCTTTGTAGTCATTTCGCATCTCTTTCTGATAATTTCTTTGTCTCCTAGTTGTTTTGCAACCTTTTGAGGTTGTTTTTTGTCTGTTTGTGGTCATTTTTGTAATTCTCTATGGTCATTTTGCACCTCTTTTGGTCATTTTATTGTCTCTCTGTAGTTGGTTTGCATCTTTGTGTAGTCATTTTGTGTCTATTTGGGTCGTTTTGCATCTCTTTGTAATTGCTTTACATCTCCTCTTGGTTGATTTGTATCTTTTTGTAGTCTTTTTGTGTCCCTCTGTAATTGTTTTGTGTAGCTTCATGGTTATTTTGCATCTCTGATCATTTTGTGCCTATTCTATAATTTAGCATCTATTTTTTGTCAATTTGTGTCTCTTTGTGATCATTTTGTGTCTCAGTGGTCATTTTGTATCTCTATGTAGTCATTTTGTGTCTCTGTATGGTAGCTTTGTATTTCTTCGAAGTAATTTTGTGTCTCTTTGTGGTCGTTTTGCATCTCTTTGTAGTCAATTTGTGTCTCTGTAATTGTTTTGCATCATTTTGTAGTCATTTTAGGTTTCTTCTGTAATGTGTCATCTATTTGTGGTCATTTTACGTCTCTTTGTAGTCTTTTTGTGTCCTTTTGTAATTGTTTTGCGTAGCTTTGTACTTGTTTTGTGGTTTATTTTTACATCACTGTGATCTTTATGTGTCTCTTCATAGTCATTTGGTATCTCTTTGTAGTTGTTTTGCATCTCTTTGTAGTCAATATGTGTCATTTTGTAGTTGTTTTGTGCTTTTTATTTAATGTATCATCTATTTTTGGAAATTTAGCATCTGTTTGTGGTTGTTTTGCATCTTTTTGTAGTAATTTTGCATCTCTTTGTGGTCATTTTGCATCCCTGTGTTCATTTTGTGTCCCTTCTGTAATTGTGTATCTATTTGTGGTCATTTTTGTTTCTTTTTGGTTGATTTAGGATGTGTGTCTCTTTACTGTAGTTTTTTGTTTTCATCTCCTTGAGGTGACCTTTGCATCTCATTTCAGTTGCTTTGCATCTCTTTTTGTCATTTCTTGTCTCTTGGGTTGTTTTGTTTCTCTTTATAGTCATTTGTTGACTTTTCAACAAGAAATTGTTAGCAGTCAATTTCAACAGAGTCTCTAGTCCAGGGCCACCTTGCTCCCTTGGGCCCCAGGACCTGTGCCAGTAGGTAATCCATCCATGACTTTATCCCAGTGCACATGCTTGTTAAAAGGTCAGGAGGGAGGCTGCGACACTGCAAGACACAGAACGAATGAGTCCTGGCTGGCATATACCATCAAGGTGTCAATATAAAGCTCCTGTGCCATGATGGATCTGGCTGAGTTAAAAGAATGGGCGTCAGACTGTAATGATTGAAGGCTTTTGGCGCTGAAATGTCACTGGGAGAAAACTGGGGATTGGAAATGATTGCATAGGTAGAAATGAAAACTGATTGGATGGCAAAATACATTTTTGTCAGCAAATCAAGCACTTTTATGCAAATTCCTGCAAGCAATTTTTCATATATTCACACATCTGTCATCTCAGTCAGACCTCAGACATCAAGCATGCAAAAAAAAAGTGCTTGCCAGACTGCGAGGAGCCAAAGGCTGTGATTTGCATAGAAAATGGTCACATGTGATTGGCTGAAAGTGATGAATAAACAAATAAGTTAGATCTGAGGCTTTAGAGTTGGACCTCAGCAAAAACAATTTCTCTGAGCGAGATTGAAATTTGGACAGTAATGAGTTAAAAAAAAACTGTCAAGTCATTGCTCCACCAAATGTTTAGCCTGTGTAGAGCAACAACAAGTACTGCAGTGTCTGATAACTGGTTGGCACTCCCTTGTAACTTTGTTTTAATTTGTTTTTTTGTTTCTTTTAGTTTTACGCATATTATAAAAGTCAATGGGCTGTTTTACTGGAGGAGGATAAAAAAAGGCAGGCAACGTAGATGGTTTGTTGCAATGGGGTTAGAGTAGTTTTTAACTTTAGTAGGGATTTTTTTTTGATCAGCCACACACGTGTTTACCTGCTCTCTCTTTTTGTCTTTCATATACACACACACAAAAAGAACATGACTGCAAAACATTTTACTTTTTTCAGTACGCGTTTCCTTAACTTGCCTAAAGAGGACTTGTATTATGCAACACTTTCTCTAATTTTAAACATATTTTACATTTTATTAATATAAATTTGACCTCAAAAGGAACATTAAATGTTAAGGTATGGCAGTTTTTCAAACCTGAGACTCTAGCTCTGTCCTCTCTTTCAGTCTATTCTTTTGAGCAACACAACTCACAGGTGTCCTTTAGCTAACACAGTTACTACATGCTTCAACCTATTTTTAAACATCCTTAAACATCCACTCATCTGTATTTCTAAGTACAATGACTCAGTTACTGTGCTCAAGTACAGTTTTAAGGTGCTTGTGTATATCTTCATTTTATGCTACAATTCTGCAGCATCTCAGAAGGAAATGTTGTAATTTCCAGTCCACTCCATTTATTTGACAGTCGTTTGTTACTTTGTATGTAATGGTTTTACACACAAAACATAGGATAAGCTTATATGGTATTATGTATCATTATACATTACCCAAAAGTGGTGCTATAATGAACTCTAACTTGCATAACAATCCAATCTAATGTATGATAACACTCACACTACTTAAGTCAATTTAGCTGAGAATATTTTTGTAGCTGGACCTACATAACATTGTGAATGCAGGACTTTTACCTGTGGTGAGGTATTTTTGCACTGTGATATTTGTACTTGTCAGTTCTGCACAACCATCCCCTATTTTGTTCTTTCATTATCCATCAAAATAGCCCACTTATTACAGAAAAGACCTGGCACTTCTGCATATGCCAGTAAGACCAAGAGAAGCTAGAATAACAAGACTGTAAAAGTAAGAGCTCACCCCAAAATCAGAACATGTACACATACATACAGATTTTCCTTCCTGCCTGTAGTGCTACTGTACTTACCAATTTAAACTGTTTTGGTGTGAGTTGCAGAGTGTTGGAGACATTGGCCATAGAGATGTCTGCCTTCTCTCCCATATAATGGAACTAGATGGCACTCGGCTTGTGGTCCTTAAAGTGCAAAAAAAAAAGAAAAACTCAACAGCAGTATCCCTTTCTAGAAATCATGACCCGGTTACTCAAGATGACTCACAGACCTTGTTGTGAGCAGTTTCATGTAGGAACTGTTTCCTTTAATGTCATGTCAACCAATTGTTCAATACTGGCAGCTCACCTGCGCTATCTTATGTTACAGCTCGTGCTGACGTGAGAACAAGCCTCTATGAGTAGATGCACGCTTCCTTCTGTGCGGTGATACTGTTGGTAGGTGTAGTATCGTAGAAAGAAAACAGTTCCTACACGAAACTGCTCACAACAAGGTTTGTGGATTATCTTGAGTAACTAGGTCATGATTTCTGAAAAGAGAAATTACTATTACGTTTTTTCAAATGTATTTTTTTGTTGTTTTTTTTTGGTGCTTTGAGCACCACAAGCTGAGTGCCATCTATTTCCATTATATTGGAGAGGAGGCAGACATCTCTACTGCTGATATCTCCAACACTCTGCAACTCACACCAAAAATCTAAAAATCTAAACTGATAAATAGCACTACAGGTAAGAGGAAACAGAACTGAACTGTCCCTTTAACACTCTTGTTATTCTAGCTTCTCTTGGTCTTACCAGTAAAGCCCATGCAGAAGGGCCATGTCTTTTTCTTTCAAAAGTTGGCTTTTTTGATGGAGACTAAAAGAATGAAATAGGGGTGGGTGACCTGATGATCTGGTGTGCAGAACTGACAAGTACAGATATCACAGTGAAAAAATACTCACTGTGGGGTGAACTGTCCATTTAAAATTGGTCGGGCAATTCAGTAACACCGTATTATTTGTGGAAACACATCCCTACCGTCATACAAATCAGCACCTATGGTTTGTTGTTTTATCCCAAACACTGAAAGTAAAAGTCTGTGATGAGCCTGAAAATGTCTGTGAAGTCCGTGCCCGTGCTCTCTAAATCAATTTCTGCATTACAAATAGTAATTAGCTGAGTTCACTGAGGTTAAGTGTTGAATACTCCAGTATAATCAGTATATTGTTAGGCATTCACAGCCATCTCCTACAGTTCACACAGATAAAGTAACTAAGAGAAAAGACGGTTTCACTCAATAATGTGTGATAATACCATGCTAACGCATTGCTCCATAGGGAATGAAAGGGAAGACTCTGGAGCACATAGTGTGACTTAATTCTTTGCTTTTCAGCTTTACAAACAGTTTAAGACCAAAACAACAATGTGTGAATTCTTAAATTGAGTGCTACAGCCTTTTAATCCCTTTACACTGGTGAATATTTAATGTGGAAGTAGAAAAAGATCTCATTTGCACTTGAAAAACAATTAGGAAAAAGGGAGCAGGACAAATGTAAATTTATTGAGGTCAGCTTGATGTTTTTTTTTCACTCTGGAGAGATCTATTTTTTGGGAAGAATTCATGCCCACTTTAAAGGGAAAACATCAGATAACCCAGGAGACCAGGGTGCTGGAGCTTGCTCCGTCTGGTTAACAGGGCAACTCAGAGCCTTTAGAGTTTGTTTTGTGTTAGCGAGAGAAACACAGCAGGAGAAAAAAGAAAGACAGAGACCAAGAGGGAGAGAGAAGACAGGGTGGTGGGAGGAGGCCCGGGTCGAGTCCTCAAAGTGCCGGACTGTTCTACTTAAAGATCTTTAAATAGGGTGATTCACTAAAATGCCTCGCTCTCATCTGTCTCTGCTCTTGTTGAGGCGCCATGGGATAAAGCGGGGGGCTGAGCATCATGGGAAAGTGGGTTGGGGTGTGGACAGCAGGGCAGGTTGTGTCATCACTGGAGGAACAGACTTACCCAAATTGCCCACAGGGATCAATAAAGTTTCTTCATTAGTGGATCATTGTCCTACAGAGCCACCGTACGGAAAAATAAGGACGCAAATCTTGAGAAGCAACTGTCATACATAAAACATAAGGCAAAGTCAAAGCAATAAGATAATGGATGTTTTACGCACTGGAGCCAGAGTTGCTTTGAATGCCAAGACCTATTCATGTGGTTAGTGGACTCATTTACCTTCCGTCTGAATTCTTCATGATTTCCCGGCGCAGCTGATTGCCTCTAATTTCAGCCGAGCATCTGGGGAAGGGGATTCATTGTGGAAACAAGAACGGAGACTGTGGGTCTTTGGATTGCCGCATGCCAGCTAAATGATCTCCAGTGGACGTAGGCTTAAATGGAGGCTAAATGGCGACGCCGAACGCTCCTCTATCTGAAGCTCATTACCCGCCTCTCAATTCCCCAGAGACCTGGCTCAGCTTCACGTCGAGCACTTTCCTGCCAGGAGGAGGGTGATTACAACATTTTGCTCGACAAAAGCTCCCCTTCCCCCTCGCTTTTCTCATCGTTTCCTGTCTTCTCCCTCGCCCTCCCTTTCTCTCTGTGGTCACCCCCTTCCCTCTTTCTCTCTCCTCTGTGCTTCTTTCACACTCCCTCTCTCCTGCACCTCGCAGGCGATTCATACTCTGGCTGATTTGTCTTTGTGTCCTGCCTATGATTACAACACTTAGAGACAGGCAAACCATGAATGGTATAGGAGAGTGTTTACTCGCTAACAGACAATAGTGAATAAGCAGAATTATGAATCATACACACCAGCCCAGACAACAACAACAACTACAATGATGGTAACGACTAAACAAAACTGTATGGAAATCAAAAGCTGTTTGAAAGTGAATCACAGGAGAGCCGCAGAACGGCAAGCAGATGGGATAAACACTGATGTACGCACAGGGTATGATCCAGCCGGGGAGGAGAGGAGGCCTACGCATTTCTCTGCCAAGGCTCGATGTACTCGAGACCCAGATGGGCAAAGATGTCCTTTTCAGTCGTAGCTGCCAGGAACTCTTTCTAGAGTGAGGACAAACAAACAGAAAGTCAGTGACTTGTGCAGGAATGTGCAGGAATTTGTCTCAGTGACACCAGTGCAAATCCATAAATTCCCAATTTTAAGCTTCATTATTCCTGAAAATGTCCGTGCCTCAACTGTGCTTGTATTTGGACCCCTATCTCCACTGCAAGCTGTCAATATCAATTTAGGATTTTATCCACCCAGTTTGTGCCAAGGCTCAAACATGCAGAGACTGTGCAGATTTACATTTGACCGCCCACCTCCCTTCCAACCCATAAACACTCTAACCTTGCTCTAAGTGATTGAACTCTTCAGCGGATGAGTATTTTCCCTGACAAATCACGACAGGGCTATTAACTGCTGGCCGTCTACCAACGCCATGTGATGGGTTATGTCTCTATAGGAGTGGTGACGAGGCCTGACTCACCTTGAGAGCGAGACAGCCCGGAGAGAGAGAGGGCTGCGATTCTGACACATCCTGCCTTCAAGTGCTAAACTAGACCTGACACGTTGCGAAGAGATGGCAGAAAAACCAAGAGCATGCCTTCTCACACTGCCAGCCGAAGGCAGAGATAACTGAGAGCAACTAGTCGGCACCCAGGAGAGGCAAAAACACTACAAGGCACGTCTCCCAACATACTGGCTTCTTATTTATAATGCAAATGACAGGTTAGCCATGTGGCGGGGAGGTTTGGGTGCACACTGCATGAAGCTCGATTCATATCATAGATCTCCTTAACCACTTTATTTGGAAGGAAAAGTGAGAGCTAGGGTTGGGTATCATGTAAAAAAATACAATACCAGTACAAATACTATTGCAGCATAAAGAAGACTTAAATTAAGAGAGGCTCAGACTTAGAGTTGCACATTTGAGGGTCTTTTAATCTCAAGAGAAAGCCAAAGAATTGGAACATCATGACAATTTATAGTGTGTGACAAACAAGCATTGTAGGTACTTCCCATTACTACACTTGCTATTCCAAGTGTTATTTCCTGCCATTCTGACAACCAGCTCCAAGAACAACTGCTTCTCCTCACATAACCAAATGTGGTCAGAATCATGTCAGATCATTCAGCTGTACCCTTAATGTGATACTGATTCCAACTGAGCACTTCTTTGATGCCTTTTCTTTTGATACCCATCATGTGAAGCGAAGCATTCAGTTGTTAAAATGCCACCAGATGCCACAGGTGTGTAGTATAGCTATGCTTTTGAATGATTTGATGGCATCTCGACATGCTGAACTGCCGGCTTCGTCAACTACCCACGCTTGACTTCACCACTTCATAGACTGCATAGGTTGTAGCTGCTGTGGTAGTGGGCCAGTCACATGCATTAAAGAACACCTGCAGTGATTTGTTAAGCAAAACCATACAAATAGTCTTTTTTTATTTTTCTGAATCTGGGTACAAAAAGGGTTGAATGCAAGTATTGTTTGACTGGAGAAGTTTTGGTACTACTTGGTACTGGGTTATTTCGGTCAATACCTTTTTAATCCCTTTTTTTTAATAGTTATTGCATTTTAATGCCTCCGTGCAAGTGAGAGCCATGGCTGGAGGCATTATGTCTTTGGGTTGTCTGTACATACATTCATACATCTATCCATCCCATTCTCGTGAATGCAATATCACAAGAACAAATCTCCTCAAATTTGGCCCAAAAGTCCACTTGAGCTCGATGATAAACTGAATAGATTTTTTTCATCAAAGGTCACTGTGACCTCGCATCCATCCCATCCTTGTAAACGCAATATCTCAAGAATACCTTGAGGGATTTTCGTCAATTTTGGCACAAACGTGCACTTGGACTCAACGATGAACTGATTAGAATTTGGTGCTCAAAGGTCGGAGGTCACTGTGACCTTCAAAACACATTTTTTGGCCACACTAATTATGACAAGATTTGACACAAATTTCTAATAGGAACCACCAACACGAAACAGTGAAGTAATGACATTAAATCCAACGGGTCAAAGGTCAACATCATAATGTTCTGCTAAAATACTTTTCTGGCAATCATTGAAAGCCTTAACTCTGGAACAGAAGGGGAGACATTAGGTCAGATACTGAATTGGTGACACCAATCTCAGGTGCGCACCTTGAAACTGTGCTGATTGTGTAAATCTTCTGTGCTGCTGGGTTGAAGATGTGTGTGGAGCACTCGTGTTTAAAAACTGTAGCGTCTTTGCAACAACATCCACATATGAAGCTGTGTCTACTGTAGTGGCTACATATGAGTCTGAACAGACATGGATGTAAATTGCAACTGCAACGTGACAGGTTCTTGTAGTAAGTATTATACTGCAATGATTACAGTAAACTTATGTAACTTAGCCCAAATTTGCACCCTAAAAGTCTCGCTGCATTAGCTGCTAGCAGTTCCTGCTTGCACTCAGTGTATTGCAATTAAGTGACTTACAGTCAGCTTTCTCCAATATGACTTGATTTCTGTAATCAGGGTGGGGAATTAGAGTCTGGTTTCCCTGAGTAGATTTCTCCTGGAGGATGCCAGTTTCTCTGCCATATGTACAAGTAACCAAAGGTACAAGGGTTCTAATCGGCTTTTAACAGTGAGTGGATTAAAGGAGAGATGATTATATGGAGTGATGCATCATTGTATTTAAAAACCTCCAAGTTCAACTGAAGCTAATGTAAACTGAATGTAAAATTATTCTCCATTTACCTGCGTAACCTGGTTTCTCTGAGTAACCTAGTTACTCTAGTGCATGTAAATTTATTGACCATAACCACAGTACAGACTATCAATTCATTACATTTAATTCTTAAGAAAACATCTAAACACAAATGGTTTTTAGGCAAGAATTAAAGTTATAAAGAGTGGCTTTTTATGATTTATTGGCAGAAGTTACAGATTTTGGGTGTTTCCGTGTGATGTCTGTGTGAAGCGCCAATTTTGAGGGAAATTGCATTAATTAGGTTCAAAGGGTAATATCTTGTTCCTACTTACATATGTGTACAGAGACAAGTCAACCAGAAGTCCATTCATTCCTAGACTTTAGACTCATACGTCTTTTTGATGAAATATTTCACAACAAATGCTACGTAACTGGCAGGCCAACATCTTCATGTATTTGTTGCCATGCAATATTGGTCCTGTTTTTGTCCCAGCAATGTTCCAAGCTCATATTCCAAACTATTAGATAGCAAAAAACTGACAAATTTAGCTTCTCCTCCATGGCTACAGGGCGTTTCTATCAGGTCTTTATACATCTATAAAGAAATGCACTTCCTTGCATTGGACAGTAGGGGCATCATCCGCATATTTATGGATCTACACTAGTCACATACGTAAGTTGAAACAAGGTGTAAAACTTCTCACCCCACTTACTTGTTGTAATACCTTGGGAATGATAGAAATGATGGAAGAAAACTACAAAAATAAGATCCCAGCTGGAAAAACCCATTATAATCCTTTAAGGGCCACTTCTGAAAATCTGTGGACTCTGAGGTTAGTTCTCTTTCTAACTCTCATTTTCTCTTCCACACAAAAACGTTTAATCAGTGCTATCCAGAGAAATATTATCGCTATTTCACAAAACAAAAACTGTGTATTGTTAGTGAAACAGTATTATATTTGACTGAAACCATCCAGAGGCCCATTATATGGTCCACCACTGCTTGTATTTTTCACCGTGCTCATAACCCTGAACCCATTTATTGCACTCACCACTCAAAACACATGAAATGCGGACACAGACCGCTACAATTTATGATGCGGCAAGCTATACTGTATTAAACATACGGGTGATAAAAAGTGGAGGCAGGGATAGGGGAGGTATGAAAGTGAACAGCAAAGAGAGGAGACTGCTGGACAAGGCTGATGTGATTTGGAGTAAATCCATGTTTCCAACAACACATGGCACGGCTTATCGTTCAGAGGAAAAAGAGGACAACTCAGGAGATCCAACTAAAGGAAAAAACACAGGGTAGAGATGAGATTCTCAACATTACCAATTTAGCCATTGTCCTGGATCAGGGCTAAAGCCCTCTCTCTGCTGCACTGTCCACTTTCCTCAATTCCTACAATCCTTATGTGCCCTCAGGGAGACGCTGCTTTATTTACTTAGCACAACACAGTGTGGGCTCTGAGAGAAAAATCCACAAACCTTATGTACCTCTGAATCCTCCCCTGTAGGCAAACACAGGGAAACTTTACTTGAAATGGCAAAAGCAGCTTTTTTGGTATATCAAAAGGAGCTTAGAGTTTAAGAACAGAGCAACGGTTAATTAGAAGGAGAGGTTATCTGACTGAGACACACAGGTTCTCAGTGACTGGCAAGCCATCAGCACCACAAGCCAGATAGGAAGCCGCATGTGTTAGCGCAAGCCAGTGTCCTTGACTTAATAAGCCGCTAATCAGCTACATGTTTCTCTGTCCGCCGCGTAATGACATCCCTCGTGGACGTGAACACATATCAGTTCCTGCAAAACATCTGCCCCTTCTCTGCTGCCCGTCATCCTCTCTCTGCCACCCGGCCCACTGCTTGATGGATGGAGCTGATGGACATGGCTGCCTGCCCGGCTCTGGCCCGACTCAACTGACACATCAAAGAGAGAGAGGGGGAGAGAGAAACAAAGAGACAGAGGGAAAACCTGGATCGCTGTTCAACACTATCCTGCCAGCAAGCATTTGAAGGACAGAAACATGGAGGAAGCTCCATATCAACCCAAAAGACCAGAACCACTACAGAAAATATATACACAATACTGGCCCGATGTCTGAATGATGAATATGCACACTAAAATAATACTAGAAAACAGCAGAATCAGTTGATCTTTTGTTATTAGCTTTTCATTTGAACTTGTCAAGTTCACATTATTTTAGAGCTCCATTTTAGAAACTCCACTCATGACTCTTCTGACGTGCAGTCCTGGAAAGTGAAATGAGCTGAATGAATGTCCTGCTGAGTGCTCACTAATGTGATCAAATTAACTTTCTAAAGAAACATGGTGAGCATATTGGCTTATTTCCAAGCTGCAGCTTCCAGGCCTGAAAAATAAAGCCAGAGCAAAATTGCCAAAAACTGCAGATCCTCTGATGGCCACTTGAGGCTTGCTCCAAAAGCCAGTCAATCCCCATGGAGCCCCATTTTAAAATGCCAAAATTTACAGCAGAAATAAATGTTTACAGCCCACCACAAAAAGCAAACAAACAAACAAAAACGTATTTGGTCTCCATAGCTAATTTCCCCACTTTATGACAATTGTATGGGGGGGGGGGTTATATAACTCGCTCATTTAAATTTTATTAATGCTCAGAGTTATACATAATTAAGGGCGTGGCCTCTTTGAGTGACATGCTGTCTGTGGATAGTGTCATCGAGCTCTCAGTCAGATCCACCCCTCGCTCCTCCACAGCTCCACCCTCTTGTTGAAATGTGGTCACTTCTGGCTCCAAAAATCCAAGATGGCGACAGCCCAAATGCTAAACTTGCAGCTTCAAAATGGGAATCCACAAACCAATGGATGATGATGATGGATAGTCTATGCTTATTTTCTATGTATTCAACACTCACTTCAAAGTCTTCTCTCCCCTAGTATGAACAAAAATCACAAAGGAAATGTATTTAGCTCTATGCACGTTAAAAGTGCAGTGTGTTAAATTAAAGGAGATCTATTTGCAAAAATGGAATCTAACATTTCTAACCATCAGTGAAATTAATAATAGTTGTGTTTTTAGTTAAGAATGAGCCCCTCATGTCTACATCTTGAGCAGGTCCTCTTTTATGGAGTTTGCCATGTTGCACCACCATGTTTCTCCAGTAGCTCAAACCAAACATTGACTCTAGAGCGGGCCTTTTGCATTTTTTATTTTTTATTTTATTTTTTGCATTTTTTTGCGTTACCCAAAGGCCACCATAGATTTTCCAACATGCGGCAACCTCACTGCTAGATGCCAATAAATCCTACACACTGCTCCTTTAAGATGTAATTATTGTGCATGATAACTAACAATGAGGGTGACCACATCTATTGCAGTGCTAACTGTTACAGCCAATCTACACTGAAAACATTTTCATAACCTGTCTCACAGAACAGATACGCTTCCATTTCACTAAATGTATCAATCCACACTGCCCCCCGAACAGAAGTGCACAGCTGAGGCATATCGTCTTTCCCACCTGCCCTTATCATGCATCTCCAGCTGATCATTGTTACTGGCTACATCACTTATGCTAGAGGGTCAAAGGACCCACTGCACAGCTATTACGTCCACACTCTTGCCAGCTGCTCGCTAGCCATGTTAGCGGTTGTGTCAGTACAGCTGACATATCGCTGAGATATCACTGTCAGCAGTATTCAGCATGTCTCCTTCAAGAGGGCAAAATGGAGGACAAACACGCAACACCTCATCCAACTGGTCGTGAAATGGACAAGTTATAGAGCGTTAGCATGCTGTCACCAAAACAACCACCATGCCCTGCATTGATGACATAGTCCTTGTTGGCGACACAGCAAGACGCATTAGCCTTTAAACTACAAAAGATATTTGGTAAATTGCGTCCCAGCCCAGTGCCGCAAATGGTTTGAGTGATGTGATCACAATGCGTCTTGGTGGTTGTTAACATTTGTATTTAGCGCTGTCCACACCAAGACGCACGTATAAACAGGCTCGGTGTGGACTGAATGACAGGACGCTTACAATCACTCAAGTCTTGCTTACGTCTCACTTCCAATGGGGATTCCCAGTTAGTGTGTGCACAATTCAAAGATTAAACAAGAAACAGAAAGAAATAATGTGATGAATTATCTTATATAAATACTGCATACTTATAGGACAGTATCAGACAGAGAGAGATATCTTTAGAAACCTTGTGAGACGAAAGAAAACAGAAGCGCGCTCAGAGAACCAAGCGAAAGGTCACGCGGAGAGGTATGCAAACACAACTTGAAATCCATGCAAATTCACTTCAGCTCTGTGGTAGTAAAATGTGTCTGAACAAAAGCCTCAGTAAGAGTGCAGTCATCTCACTTTCAATGCCGACTGTCTGCTTGGCCACAGCAGCAATAACTGTGTCAAGAACTCGAGTATTGAGGTCCGATTGAATGGCCGATGCACATAAAGCTCTCAAAGCAGTTTCAACATGTTGTATTTTCACATGTCTAACAGTAAAAGGGACATATTCAAAATAAAGTATTTTATGTTTGAGGACATTCACCTTTATATAAAGAGTCCAAGGTACACTTTTATCACTAAGGTACACTCAAAGGCAGAAATAAATGTGCTGTATTTTTTTCCCCACCTGAACTTCAGGTTATCAAATCAGCTTATGTTCTCAGTCTCCTTTTTTTATTTGGACTTTCGTCTTCTCACTGACAGTTAGAAATAGATTACTTTATTGCCAAGAGATCAAGAAGAAAAATCCTTTGATTGCCTTTAAGTTAATTTGTCTTTATTGCAGCACACAGGAAAGGGCTGACAGGGGCAGAAAAGTGGGAAGTCGATTATGCCCCTGTGTCTTCCTCCTGCAACGATCCGCCGCACACCCACACTTCCCCTGTGCTCCGGTCTGCGAGAGCTCGGATCACAGGACAGACGGAGCAACCAGAGAGGGCACAGACACCTCACTAATCACACCAGCAATTAGCGCAAGCATCATAAAGCACTGCTGCCTATAAAACAGCTATTGAGTTTAGTGTTATCGTCATTACCTATCCGTCCCCAGCTTGCTAATCAGCCCATGCACTGGGCAGAGAGGCAGACGGGTAGCAAATAATGAATTCCTAATCAGAAACAATGGGATCCTCACTCGACGTCCCTGGTGTTATGGCTCTTTGCTCCTGTGGAGGAGTAAACATTTGCAAATCAAAGTTATTTAGTTGATTAGGCTGCCCAAAGGTAATGAACAGATACAGCAAAGAGTCTGAGAGAAGTGTAATAAAAGCTCTATGTTTTTCCACTGTCCTTGTGATATTGCCAGAGTAGAACTTTGAAATGCATATTCCCATTTGCACATCATTGTCATTGAATAAAGGAATCAGAATAAAGCAATGATAATTCATAACATATTTCATCAGTGCATTATGCCTGTCAGAGCTGCAGAAAAACTGATTCCTGCTCATTATGAATGCTAAAGAAACGCATTATTTGTTAGCACTTTAAAAGTTTGAAGTATGAACCTAAAAATTAGCATAATAGGTCCCCTTTACCTCCAGTTGTTTTATTACTTTAATATCGGCCTTCAAATGTTTTCTAGTGTACGTCTCATTCAGCTCCACATAGACAACGCTCATGTAGGCACTATTCAGGCTACATAATATAAAGTCATATCACACAAGGTAACAGGATTGTGAGGAAGAGGCTGAGTGGCCACTTAGAGCTTCATTTGTTGAATAATCTGTAAATGTTTATAACACACACGCACATTCAAAACCACAGAAAAACTGGCAAAAGCATTCTAGTTTTTGCAACTATTTGTTGTTGGTATGCGGTGAAAATGTCACTGAATAAATGTGAACACAGATGCACTATTTACTGAAGCAATTATTGGCATTGTTAAGTAGACCAGTGCAAACTAACAAATACAATCAACATTTTTCAGCTGCAAGGACAGAAATATTCCAACCCTGGAACATCTCTTTGTACATTAAGTGAGAATACTTCACCTCGAGTTAAAGCAAGATGATGTAACTATTGAGAGAGGAAAAAGCATATTCATTCTCTGACATGAAAAGTTACATTCAGAAGCGATAGAACGCATTGTTCCTCCACACACTCAGCTACAGTCTCACCTTGTCTGGTATGACCATTGACTTGTCAACAAACTTTAGGTCGATAAAGACTGCTGTAAAGGACATAACAGAGTCAGTTTGCTGACTTTATGACTCTTCGTTACTTGTGCTTAAAAGTATTTACAATTATCCTACGATTACACTTGGCTACAATGACCCCAGCAAAACCTCCATAGTCCAGTGCCATGACATCGGTGTCACGGGTGCTCACAGCTGCTGCAAAGAAAGTTTTTACCAACTTGACAATAAGGCTGTTTGACCCTTTGTCACATGGGTTCAACTTGTATCTTTTGTACTTATAATATGTTAATCATTGACTTTCTGTACACCCATAACTGCAGTAAAGATGACACAGCAGCAAATATGTTATTTACTGCAGTTACAACATAAAATCCTCCAGAATTAGTTTTTCTCCAAACTGCTCAATAGCAATAGAATAACAATGTATTCATTTAAAGGCATTAGTTTTGTTTTAATCCCAGAGGACAGATGATAAAAAGTCCATTTTTAAGACAGTTTATTGACATACAAATGTCAACTTGGACAACTGTCCTT
Organism: Epinephelus moara; assembly: GCF_006386435.1. NCBI lineage: Eukaryota > Metazoa > Chordata > Actinopteri > Perciformes > Serranidae > Epinephelus > Epinephelus moara. Next base: position 11,642,920 of record NC_065524.1, read on the forward strand.
GCACGATGTCTCTTTGTTGCCCTTGCTATTTTAATTTGCATTTATTAGTCTATCATCTTCGTGAAGTTCATCACGGAAGTTTGGAGGCATCTTGGGAACTTGTGAAGTGTGAGAACGTCTGTCTGCCAGTCGTGTGAAGTTCCCTCTAATCTGTGGAGCCTGTAATTGTAGCTTGACTCTTCCTCATATGGACCCAAACAGAACACTCTTCTAATGATAACAATAAATTAACTTTCTCTGCTCCACTGAAGCCCATAAATAATTAATTGGTTTGTTGAAGAGGGGCTGGTTTTGCATGACCAATTTGCTTCCTGCTCCAGACAGTGTGATCGGATGCTGCTGCCTCAGCACTGCTTTCATTCTGTTCAATTAAATTGGTACATTGGCAAAATATGAGCTTTGTTTGAGATTTTTAACGGTGTTTTTAGTACTGATATGAGCAAGGAGTCATTTGATCGGTTACACCACCAGAGAAGCAGCAAGTCATGGGATTGGACAGGACTATGCTGAGGTAGAGGTTTTGACCAGAAAAGAATTCCAAGATAACCTTGTAATGGTTTAAAGGTCCAGTTTGTAGAATTTAGGAAGATAGAGGCGGAAATGAAATATAATATTCAAACTATGATAATCAATATATAATCACCTGAAACTAAAAAAACATGTTTTCGTTGTCTACAGACAGAGTGGATCCTCTCCCATAGAGTCCACCAAGTTGTTTCTACTGTAGCCCAAAATGGACAAACCAAACACTGGCTTTACATAGAGCCATTTGTGTTTTCACATTGACCACGGTAGTTCTAATCACTTGGCACACAGGAAAAGTTTCAGTTGGTTGCAATGTTGCAACCTTGCCACTAGATGCCACTGAATTCTACATGCTGGACCTTTAAGTAAGTTGTTTTCCCCATTGTCAGTATCTGACAATAAAGTGAGGTGTTATTAGTGATATCATTTGCTCTCATACTGTGATTATAGACAGCCCATTCTCATTTCCAGGTTGCCAAATACCGATGCTTTTTTATGGCACTCAGCTTGTCATACTGATGTAGAAGGCACTCTTTGGTGTTTCTATGAGACTTTCGGGGCTTTCAGATAATTCAAGGATAAACCCATCCACAGCAGTATTTGATGTTCAGAGCAACTGACATATGAGTATGAAGACCAAGAAAGTGCTGTGGAACAGCAGTGGATGGGCCATACAAACAGAGCCTTTCATCAAGGAGACCATAGTTCGTGTCCCATGTGAAACCAAAAGTAAGTGCTGTTTTTACTTAAAGTCAGTGCTGTTTTAATGTAGCATAACTTACATTGATCTGTCACGTACTTATTACTTATGACATATTCAAGTCATGTTCAATACTTATTTTAATTGAGAACATTACTTTTTTTTTTCAATCTTACCAATTATTTTGTTGCCTAGTTTTGTCACCTAAACCTAACCGCAATTGTTTGACCACTTTAATCATGTGTTACAATGAGTTTCGCCCAGTAGACAGCTGTGCGTCACATACATAAGGACTGCTTCTCATAGAGACATGACAAAGGTGTCTTTGGCATCAATATCATACACCGGGACGTGAAAAAGCATCAGTATTTGCCTGCCTGGGATCAGAACATGTTGTTATAGATATATCCAGGTTGAAGTTGGATGTAAACAAGCCACCATCACTGTGATGGCACTTCGCTTTTAAACTTGCGCAACAATAACACTGTAATGCTGCTTTTACCAATGAATATGACCATGAGATCCAGTAGAACCTGTCGTATGTTAAATATAGGGCTGTCAAGCAATTAAAAAAATAAATCTAATTACATGCTCTGTGATTAATTAATTTGAATTTATTGCATCACATTTTTGCCGTGAAAGTATTTTTAAAAATTCAGTTTAGATGAATTTTGGTAGATGTGTTGTAGTAAAGCTGCTGGATTTTTGACACAATTGTCCCCCTGTCTTCAACCACTGAAACTGGTCTGCAGTCCATTGCAGTCCATTTTGCAAGGGAGTTAGTTAGTCTGTGACAGGCCGACTCACTCACCTTGTATCTGAATGCGTGGTTGAGTGTGGCTTGACAAAGCTGGCTGCTAGCCCTAGCTTCAATTAGGCAATGGGTCAAAGAGCACCACGGAATGTGATTATCCACCATATATATATATATANCATAATGTATTCTTTGTGATTACAATGCAATGAAATCGACTTTTAATTTATATTATATATATTATATTTTATAAGCTAGCCAGTAAGACCAACTACAAATAACTTTTTTTCCCTAAAAGCTGTCAAAAACAGTTTCAAACAGTGTGTTGAGACTGAAAAACTTCCACATTTAGGCCGATTGCTCAACAAAATATCAAAATATAGCCCTCACGGTCTGTGAATGGGTTTAGTTTGTTCTGCGATGGCAGTATTGGCAGTGGTGAGAACACAACACACACATCATCCAGCAGATTCGTCTACAGAGGTACTCAGGGTTCTATTTTTGTGACAGTGCATTGGTGGGCTTTGTGCTGGCCTTTTGGCCAGATGCACATAGCTTGATTTTCTTGATGGCAGTCATTTTGTATTTTGGTAACTCACTGTGATGGTGAATGTCCAATTGGGGAGCCAAAGGTGCAATATAGTGTGTGTCAGTAATGATCAAGCAGTGCTGGGTAATTTTGGTGTCAGGGCTCTAGACTGTGTGCTTACAGAGGGACTTCATTAGAGTTTCATGGCAGAGAAAGCTGTCATTTTCTGTGTTATTCTCATAGGTTTACCAAGCAGTGCACCTAAAACTTAAAGAAAAAAAAACCTTTTTCATTTTAAATGCTTTATTCTTTCTGGCTGTGCCTCTAATTATTATCATCCAACACAGAACTGCCAAGATGCGTCATGAGTTAAAAGGCTGGCAAATAGCATCCTTCTCCTTCTCTATCACTGAACAGTTTCCTACATTGGAAAATGGTTCTCTTAGGATCCAGGAACATGTAGGCAATGTGCTATCTCCTCCCACGTCAATTTAATTTAAGGTGCCATATATTTACTTCACAATCCCTTTGGGAGCGGCTTTTGTGGCAAAGAATCTTTTGTGGTGGATTTTTGCTCATGACTGTTCTCTCCATCACTAAATTGTCAGAGCACGGCCGCTTAGAGCAGGCTACTTTTTAAAGGAAAGAAAAGAAATGATCTGATTTGTCATGACTCATGTCAGGGCCCACACTGACTGATTAATGTATTCCTCCTAATCGCACCCTGGTTCTAACACAGTGTCACCAGGGCCACAAGGTGACAAAAAATGAGTCGCCACATCCTGTCCTTACAAAAACAGGGCCCTGGATGAACTGCAGCGTCTTATCTTTGCTTTTGCCTCTCATATTTCCTCTAAACAAACCACCATTGTTGGTTCTACAAACAGAAAATGCATTACCTCTGTGCAGGAGGACTCTGATCAACAAACAGTGTACAGAGTACCTCATGTGCAACCTTTTATCAACTGATAGTTGAATCATTAATGTATGACATCAACTGACAACAGTGTTGCTAAACAGACATTTTTATACGAAGCATTTACATATTTTAAAAAAATACTGTCAGCCTGTTTCATTAAATCTTAATCCAGCTCTTCATGTGCTCGTGGTTATCAATCATAGTTAAAGTCAATTATCATATAGATGCAGGCCGTATACATCACATTCATGCACCTTCACAGAACATGATAACTACTAGAGATGGAAATTAAGAATCATTTTGCTACCTTTAATCTCCTTGTTCAGTCCAGTTCAAAGCTTTGTAGAAACTGACTGTGTAATTTGGTCACTTCCTTCAAATCTTAGCAACTGTATCAGCACTTACAACGGTAAATAAACGCATCACCATTCACAGTGCCATGGCGCTTGAACTGATTCTGTAATTTAGCACTACGATTAAGACCAGTTGCTGATTTAACCTGTCACACTTAGTTCAGTACAAAACCAGCCCTATTTGGGAGTGTTTATCAGAGGTGTGAAGGTTAATCAGATGTGCATTTGCTAAACCAACCACTTGCCCATCATCCATGAAACCTTTTCTCTTATAAATCTGAAGCGTGCTGTTTGAAAACACTTTGGTTAAAGCACAAGCATCATTTTTGGATGGCTTGTCCTCGTCTGTTTTTTAAAGTGTGGAATGGGCTCACTGCTGTTTTCAGTGGTCAACTGGGTAATTACATCCACTACAACAGCAGTTCTGATCAACTGTATCTGCAATGGTCATTTCCTGCTCTCTGGCGACAGGTTTGGCGCACCATTAAGAGGACGTTGCTCATGAAAATGTACTTTTCAAACAAAGGTGAGATTTATGCTAAATTGGAAGAGCTTTCCAATGTTGTATTCACATTACAGCAGAGAAAAGACGGTCTTGCATGTTTTACTTTACTCCATACAGCTGGGGGGGTCTGTGTATTTTATGATCTGTTCTGATTTCAAGGATAAATTACAAAGTCAAAAGCTTGTAATTGAATCTGATGGCTGACATTTCGGCCAGCATATGTTTTTAGTTTAGTCTCAATATGATAATGATTTGTGACTGTGTAATTACATTCAGAAACATTCTTTTGCATTTGTCCTATCCTACACAAGCAGCAGCCATTAGCTGCACTCACAAAGGTCAATGCAACTCAGGTCAAAGTTCAATGAATGTGAACTTCTGGCACACCCCCACTGTACGGCACACACTGCAAACATGGTTACAGGACAGTGACAACACACTACATAAACAATAATGGAGGAGTCATGCTCAAAAGCAGTTTTTCTGTGATAGATTGGATGAGGACCAGTTGGTTAGTTTAACAAATGTACGTCTGATTAATAACCTTTTTCCACCAAAATTAGCGCATATATTTTTCTTTTGTTTGTTTGTCTGTTTTCTTGTTGTTTTTGTTTTTTCAAATGAGGAAACCCACACTAAAGGCGATAGACTCGTTTCCCATTGTCGGTAGATGAGTATGCCTTTCAGATTTCTTTTTCTGGTGTGTTACCTTTGATGTTATCAACACAATGGAAAACAGGATAAACAATAGAAAGCAGCATGACAAAGCAGTCTCTCTTTTAAACTTGGTCCCAACTAATTTGAAACGATGTTCAAGTGCTGCTTGGATGGAGACGGATGAAATTTGTGGTTGAGATGTTGTAGAAGTTACAGACAGTCAGGCTAAAGGTGCGAAAGTTAGCATATCTACCCAGGTGTCATGTTTCCATCACTGCTGATGAGAACCGGAGCCCATAAATACCTGTGACTACTGCAGAGTCATTTGTCTTTCCCACTAAACACAAAAGCCAGAAGTTAGTGGGTGTTAGTGGGTTTTTGTCCAGTGGTAAAGGGGCTTAACTCTCCCACATCTGATAAAGAGCACCACATCCCACAGAAACACGAGGCCCATACAAGCACTGTTCATAAAGTAGAGTTATCACATCGTGATTGTTTCTTTGGCTGTTGCTGTATTTTAGCAAGCTTTTAAACATGTAATCATCTGAGCAGACACCAGTACTTAGTCACCAGTGAGAGGAGTCACTGATGTGCTCGGTGACAATGATTCAGTAGTCAGTTCAGTTTGCTCAAATATTCTTTGTACATGTGCTGAACACCTCTTCCAACATGACCTGTCTCCTATTTCCTGGTATTCTACAGTGAGAGCAGTCATCCCTTTCAGACGGGACGATAGCACAGAGACCACAAGATAAGCCTGAACCACCCCAATGATTGTTCAGTCGAGTGTCCCTGTAAATAAATCATGGTGCAAACTGAAATGGGAGCCCCGGACAGACGGACGGGTGCCTGCGCCACCGCAAGGGCTGTGTCAATTAATGTTACATGACAAGCAGACACGGCCCAACACTGGGCTATTCCTGAAACCTTCTGCCATTCACTTTCATCAATAATGGAGCGGAGTGTGTCTCCTGAGTGAGCCGATACCCTGGTTCAGCCTAATCCCCGTGCAGCCCCCCCAATATCCCCGTCTCTCTCATTATATTCCCTTCTTTGTCCTCTCCCTCCATCTAGCAAGTTCACAGAGTCAACTCATTTCTTCTCTTTACACTGTAATTCCAGGAAAATAGATTGCAGGTTGCACGACGTGGGGAGATAATAGCCTGCTATTGAATTTCATTTTTTTTAGTGATGCAAAACGCAGGCTAAATAGAATCTATAAATACTTCCTTTCCTTTATTTTCACCCAATAAGTGCTGGTAACAGGCACTGTGTGGGTGGATGGGAGGCTGGAGAGGTTGAGGCAGAGGTACAGTGGGTGAGGTGGCGATGAAACGGGTGAACAGACAATATTCATGCAATTATCCTGAATGTCTTTCTCTTCTTACAGAAATTTTGCCTCCCTTCGCTGTGTCCATCACTCTTCTTTGCCTTTAATTCCCCTTAAATTCAGTCTATTTTTCAACAGTTCCATATTCCCTCCTCTATCATTACCCCCCTTCTGTCAGGCAATAGCTGTCAATATGATTTATCGCTGATGCTAACTGATGTAGTTGTCCCACTGTGAAGGCTGATTAGATGACCATCCTGCTGATACAGCCTCGTCAGGGATAACAGTCTGCGGGAACAGCGACGAAACCTTCCTGTCTCTTTCCTTCTCTTCATGTGTCACTCTATCTTTCTCTCCACCCCCAGTTTTATTGTCATGACTGTTTGCCTTCCCTGAACACATTCCCACATCAAGCATCACATGCCAGCCCCTTAAAGCTGCACTAGGCAACATTTTTATGGAAAAATATACTTGTCCTGTCAACATAAATCACAAATTGCGGCTAGAAATAAATAAATGTGTGCCCTTCCCTGTGATGTTGTGGATTTGCCCTATTTGCCCCAGAAAAAACTGTGGTGTCAGGCGTGAGCAGAATCTTCTCAGACTACAGAAAGTGATGAATTGAAACATAAGACTGAAGTACAAACTATCTGCCAAACAGCAGTGAGAAGCACTCTATCTAGAGAAAGTGGAAGTCAGCACTGTTTCTTTGCTATCATTTGGTATGAAGCATCACATGCTACCTGTTCACTGCTGGCTTTTTACATGAGACACAAACTGTTTCAGTTTAAAACCAACACGTAGCTGCACTAATAAAACTGTATTGCATTAATTATTATTTTCTTCGTACTTAGGCTTTTTGCTAATGTCTTGTGTTTTCTAACACATGTATTTCTTACAACATCAGTTGACCACATAAGTGACTGAATTTGTTCATTGTGTAGCCGACTCTAGGGATGCAATACTGGTCAGCGCACCACTTTGGTTCAGATATTCACTGTTATAAGTGGATTCAACCCACTGACTTTGGTGAACCTGTGACTTTTCCTAAAAAAGCCACTGTGAAGCTGACATTTTTGGTTTGGGGTGAAATATCCATCCAAACAGTGTTTGATACATACTGTATATCCCAAACGCCCACAGAATGAATTCTTATGACTTTAGTGACCGTCTGACTTTTCATTTAGCCCCACCAGCAGGTTGAAGTTTTCCCTTGAACTACCCTTGACGTTCCTCAAGAGGTTGGCATTTGTCATTTTGACTGAAATGTCACAAAAGCTATTGGATGGATTGACACATTTGGTACAGATGATCATGTTCCCCTCAGGAGGATTTTTAATAGCTTTGGTAATCATCTGATATCTGGGTCAAAATTTTCTTTTGTCAAATACTTTGATTTATGACCAAAATTAGGACATTCCCATCAGCCTCAGTTGTACTTTGTGTTTGGTGCTAATTAGCAAATGTTAGCATGCTAACACACTAATCTGGTAAGCTTGTTACCATGGTAAACATTATATGTGCTAAACATCAGCATGTAGCTCAAAGCATTGCTGCACCTCAGTACTCAGAGATGCTAGCATGGCTGCAGACTCTTAAGCTACATTCAGACTGCAGTCAAATCAGATTTCTCTCCCAAATCAGATCTGAGAGACAGACCATCCACACTGTTATTTGCATGTGATCAGATCAGCTTTGTGTGTCCAGACTTCACCAACCTATCTGCATGGGTTGCTGTGGTAATGGCGTAGGCGTCAGTAGCCTAACTATGTAGCAGCGCTGGTGACATGGCTTCTCTCGCAGACTATTTATTTCAGTATTTGTCCACAGACTGTTTTGATCCCAAAGACCTAATAGTCTGAAAAATGTCCCAATTTGAGCAAAAGCCTATTAGTCCGACAGCCTGGAACCCCTAAAAACTAACATGCATTGCTCCCAAGGACTGTTTCTCTGAAAATACGCTACACACTCCCAATCAGAGGCTAAATATTCACCTTCCTGCTACGATGAAGGCATGATGTGCCCTACTCTACCTCTGAGTGGCTGACCCTTGACATTCTTACTCTAACCCTAAACAGTCTCATTCTTGAGTCTAAACCTAACCAACCTAACCAACAAATGCAACAAGCACTAGCAGAGGCAGAGTAAGGTGGATCATGCCTTTCATCATAGTGGAAAGGTCCGATGACATAATTTTGCATCGTAATTAGCTATGTGCCTTTTTGTTTGGGAGAGTGTTTAGCATATTTTCAGAGAAATGGCCCTTTAGAGTGATACATGTTTGTTTTCAGGATAACTGGCTGTTGGATAAATCACCTTTCAGTCAAATGGGACATTTTATTGACTATTAGGGCTTCAGAATTATGAATCATCGGGCAGTACCCCTGTTGTTTTATATGTTGATCCCTAGTGGCATTGATTCTGCTCAGCACTACCGTCCCTCTGGATCTGATGTCATCATACGTCGTGAGAGCAGAGCAGACGGACTGAGATGCAACTGTAGAAACAGGATTGGAATCACATCTCAAAAAAATTCCCCATGTGGTTCAAATTCGATTTGCAAAAATCTCATTTCATGTGTTTTTTTGCTGTCTAATATTTCAAAAATCAATCTGGATACACCAAAAAGCAGATGTGAGCTGTCAGTCTGAACAAGGCCTATGTCTTGTCTCTTTGCTATAGTATCTGCTCTGTGAGTAAACACTAAATATGCCACAAATATAACAAAATACACATGAAACTCAAAGTGAAAAAAATAATCATACCAGTAAACTAAATGCTGGTGGATCATTTATTACCCTGCTGTATAACATGAGGCACTGCGCGCCAATATTGCATCAGCCCTCTCACCTCACACTCCCGAATCATTCTCATTAAAGTCCTGTAATTGTTTCACTGACCTCTATGTGGAACGACCTAGTCACATAGCAACTGTATCCTGAAATAAATGTCCATATCTGAATTGTTCACTTGTCATGGGGGCGTCATTACTTGGGTGGTTGGAGCGAACAGGCTTCTTGTTCAAGGGAAGGGAGGACAAAAGAAAGGTTCTCATACATTTATGCTCATGAATATGTTGATTTTTCTTAACAAATATGCCATTACTTGGAAAGACATGATGAACTGATATTAATTTCCCAACTCTGCTGGTGGCCAACAACAGCTCTAGCTTGAAATTTGCTAAACTAAAATGTGACATCTAAGTTTTCTACTTTATGTAATTCTCTTTCTATCTGTCCTATGCCAAATGCAAAAACAAGCTGAGGAAGAATAAACTGGCAGCATCCAATATGGAGTTATGATGGCTTTAAAAACAAAAAAACAACAACAAAAAAACAGTAGAGTACAAATCGTGACCAGAGACTGGTCAGAAAACTGCAGTAGTGAAATTAGACGTCACTACAGCAAACACCTTCACATTACACTCAATGAATGTTGTCACTGTATAATCCATCATACACATATGCTGATTTACCTGTCTGCAATCATTCCACTCGGCTTCTGTCTTACAGTCAGAGCCTTTCAAGACCAACTCAGGGACATAGCAGAGAAAATGTCCAAACTGGTGTGATCAAAGCAAATCCCTGAAGTGAAAAATTCCTTGAACCCATTTTTGACTGGCAGAAGAAAAAGAAAAAAAGGGAAATATGTGCAAGCTTTTATGGCGAACCAGCAAACTCCTGTCTTTGTAATGCTGAGTGGCAGCTCCCTCAGAGGAGAACAGGGTTCTTAATCAGAATAAATGCAAGAAGACACTCAGACCTGTTGCGTGGCTATGGCATTAACATGGGCAGAGAATCGACGGAGACATTCCAGTATCCTGATTATAGTACCTGCACACAGACTGGAAGCGAGTAAATCAATGAAAAATAACAAGCAGGATGAAGTGCAGCTATAAATGATCAAACCAAGAGGTTTCTGATGTGGTTAGGGATTGTATAGGCATGACTGAAAGCAAAAGTAGAAGAGTTTCCTCACCTAGCACTGTACACTGTACCAACAAAACTGTTTCTGTGCAAGTATACAGAGATCTCTTTTACGCTACCTGGATCTGGGTATACTATCCACATAATTAACATGGTATCCGATGGTGTTTGTTGTGATCTTCATTTTGTCGGTAGCTACGGATTAAATCATTTCTTGGAAAAGCACTGTGCAAGGCAGGTGAAAAGCATTCTCAGAAAATCAGCAGAAGAAAATGTGAATCTATGTGCTTTTCCATCCACTTCTGTTATGCTTCAGTTATTTGGGGCTGGTTCAACGAGATAAGCAGCAGGTGGCGCTAATTCTCCAATCAGAAGTCTGCAGAGAGGGGTGCAACAAGATGGCGCAAATAAAAGAGCGCCAGTCAAACAAAGGACAATGATGGATGCATTAGAAAGGAGAGCACACCCTCAACTCAGAGTCATGTCATGCCATCTACGTTTTTCCCGCTGTTTTGTTGGATGACTTATGAGACAGGACTTAAGTGGTGGCGATAACAACAAACTAGTGGTGGCTTTTGCTGGCGACCCAGAGCTATAGACCATGTCATTGCTTTTATATTGCCAGGGCAACAGTTTTTGCCCCTGTTTACTACCTGTCCGCTTCTGCATTAGCCAACATTCCAACAGGAAATACACTTCAACCCATTTAGTATGTTCAAGTTCGAAATGGCCTATATGACTTTACCAACTGTTGTTACCATCATCTGACAAGCAAACAAGACAAGGTAAAAAGGACGTTAGCTAATAGCTAGTCAGTTGATTAATGTTAAACCCTAGCATTATAAAATAGTTTAGGCTACAGTTTGTTCAGACATGTCTTGCAGATTGCCTAGGATGATGCTGGAAGTGATTCAACATTAGCTTAACACAAACTATGGTTGGTAAAATCCTGTAGCTCCAGCAACAGCCACCACTAGTCTGCTGCTAAAAAGTGTTCTGTTTGATCGGGGTCATCCTCAGCAAAAAGGCAGTGTGATGTGCCTTGCGTTTTGCAACCTCCAAAACATGCTACATCTCATTTGGGCATGTGTAAGCCAGCCCATTCTCACTCACGTGTAATGCCCAGATAAGGTTGTGTGATTAGCCCTCAACGACCAGAAAAGGAAAGAAAAACCTGTGTTTAGTACCACTTTTGACCACCTGACATATACTGCCACACGTCATGACAGTGACTCAGACAGGGACGAGGAGTATCCCACTGTTCAAGTTCATCCGAAGGTGTGCAATGGAAGTAACATCAAGAGACTATGGTGGCCAGGTCAAATTGGTTGCTGTGTCCCACAGCTGTAATGTGATGCTATCTTGCCTCTGATGACCTAAGCCATCCAACATCTATCAAGCTCATCTTCCCATGGCAGCCACCCACATAACCAACATTTTGAGATTGCCTCCTTCACAAAGCCAGGCAGCTCTTTAGTGTTTTGATACTCAGACTCACCTTTCTGGCACATATGACCAAGTCTTTATTTGTTTTTTATCGGTTTTAAACCCAGTCAAAATAATCCTTTCTTTAGTAGTGAAATTACACACTTTTAATGTAGCAACACATTTGCAAATACTAAAGGAGACCTCACTCTTTTTTTTGGTCACTAGGTAAAGGCAATGCATCTAAACTAAGACCAAGTCTAAAGCCACGTTAGCAGCTATGTGAGGCTGTTTGAGCCAAATGCTAGCAGCATGCTCACAAAAGCCTCTTTTCCAATGTACAAATAACCCCATTAACACCTGCTGACATCTGGCCTTTTATTGTAATGGGAAAGGTTTCAATCTGCATTCACATCTGGGTCAAATAACTGCAGTAGTCACGGGTATTTAACAGCTCTAGCTCTGAAGGACATTGATGGAAACACAACACCCAGGTGAACGTGCAAATTTTAACCCCTTAACTGGCGAGATGATATGATGCATCACCACAAAATACCATCCGTCTCAACCCAAGAAGCACTCAAACAACGATCCAAATTAGTCTGCACAGAGTTTCAAAGAGAGATTGAATGAGTAAGAGATATATTAAAAGAAGTAACCACCAATATCACAGGCCTTCATGCTGCTTTCTACTGTTTACTAACCTGTTATCTGTGTGAATGTATCAAGTCTGTCCATAATGTTGCATGTGACACCAAAAAAATACTTACACACACAGAAATGCATGAAATGCAATGGGAAATGAGTCTATGAATACTAAACACGGGAGCGTATCTATGTTTCCCGGGTTCTATGTTCCCCACTTAACCCTGCAAAAACAGTTCTATGTTCCCCGCTTACACAAAAAAGGTTCTATGTTTCCCGCTCAACCATACTTCCGTTAGTATACTTCTATAGTATACTGTGTGCACTATGTACTCATTGGCGTAGTGTGCAAATTTTGACAGAGTAGTGTTGTCTCAAACCAAACATCGCAAATTAGCTAGTTAGCAAACTAGCATTAGCATTCGTGTTATCGTTCGCGGTACCAAATCATTACAGACTGCTAAATTAACCCAACAAACATACAGCTGGCTTATACCCGATAAAAATATAGTGGTGCTTAGTGCAAAAAACCCGTGAATTTGTACAATGCAGCGACGTTCACGGTCGCACAGTCCTCGACCGCTATTTCCAGTTTGAAAAGTGGTCCCTTGCCTTCCGCTACGTAGCCAAGATGGTGACCATTGAGTGCAAGAAGTGTCCATAGTTCCACACTAAACTTTTTGACCGTTTTGAGTGCACCATCCGGGTACTCACAGTACACTGCATTTTTCCATACTTCTCAGTGTGAACACACTTCTGCACTAAAAATAGTAAGTGTAAGTACAGAAGTACGTGATTTGAGACACAGCATTAGTTTTGCAGGTATTTGGTATTGGACAAAAGAAATAATTTGACTTGATGATGGCCCTAGATTAAAAAAAAACGGAAAAAAACAAAAGCATGTATATGTGAAAACTACTCCAGTATTTTCCATTTTATTCATTTATCTATTTATTGTGTGTAATAATGTTATTTTATCTTATTATTTACTATTTACTATTATCATTTTCTATGCGTGTCTGATGTTTGATTTAAATATTTACTTTATTATCCTCACTTTGGGTCAGGGTGGAAACATTATGGATGGATATGGGAGATTAGGGTACGAATAAACAGTACGGGTTCAGTTCATGTTCTCAATGTTGTAGGTTTTGTATACCAACCAGACACCAGCTCACTCTGACATCTTTAATATGTCACTGTATACTGCCCATAAATCTGGTACAAAAGTAATAACAAAATTTGTCAAAGAAAAAAAAAACCTTCCCTCCCCCACACTGACAATTTAATAGGCATCCTCACACGACAATTATCTAGGGGCTCCTTTATTAAGTAATTTACGAGCATTGTTTACATGCAGATTGCAAATGGTGGCAGTATCATGTTTCACAAATAACTGTCTCTTGCAAATTGCAGTCATGCGTTGGTGGTGAGTATGCCATTTGTTTTGATTTGTGAAACCTGTTAGAATTAACAGAGCAGAAAAATAAAATTCAGTAAAACTTAATACTTCCGTCAATTTTCTTTTGTACAACTGAATGTAACATAATTAATACCTCTAAGATATTAAATATGAATATAAAACCACTATTATGGCAGGCTTTTCACCCCACCTTGGCCATTTGGAACAGATATCATTTTTGCCTAAAGACATGGTTGAACAAAAGCTCCTTTCAAGCACACCTTAGCATAGCATAATGAAGTGGTAAAGCAAAAAGAAAAACTCAGAAGAAAGGTCACAGCAACAAAAGCGAACACCAGCTTTAGTAGAAGGCAACTGTCTCAATGGTAAATACTATGAGCACTTCTAGCTGTTGTTACAAAATGAAACGTTCCTGGTTTCCACACTTCCACACACAGCCATTCTGTCATTCACATTTTCTCACTTCACTTTCTTTCCACAGATTATGACTGCAGAGATTTTACTGCTGGCCTAGCTCCATGCTCGTTTTGAGTTTTCTCACCACAGATTGTGAGAATGCACATGTCTGCAACATCCGAGATCGTCCAATATTCCAAATCCTATTTACAAATCCGAATGAATCTTGTAATCTGTAATTTCCCATCCTTATCTCACAGCTAGGTGGGAGCTTCTCTTGGAACGTGAGACAAGGCTTTATGAGAGAAATCTGGAGCGGACTGCCTGTGAATATGAGATACGTTGAGATTCGTTAAATCCTGTAGTCTGATCCCAGCTTTAGACACAACTCCTCATTCAGCTCTGCACAGTGCCAAGATGTCTTCATGCAGTATATCGGTCTAGTTTTATTAACTGCCCATTTTTCCTGGACAGTACTGTCACATCACTGTCCAATGTTGTGTGAGTTTCCTGTTGGCTCCAGGGATGATAATCATCCATTTTATGATATATGGCCAGGAGTAGGGGACACGGTGGGTGTGTTATTACCCATGATGACGTTTCTACCTGTAGTGATGACATTGATACCCACGGTGATGACATTTCTATCTGTGGTGATAATGTTTGCACCTGCAGTGATAACTGTTCTTCCCACGGTGAGGATGTTTCCAGCCATGATGATGACATTTCTAAATCACATTGCCATGGCAATGATGCTTTTTTTGCAAAAATGATGATGTTTCTCCAAACAATAATGACAATTTGACTTGGAGTTACATTTTTCCTCTGAGAAACACACTATGAATTACTTTTTGGTATGGGTGACCCCAGCAGTTTCATACCTTTTAAACTGAGGGGGCAATACCCTTTCAAATTTTTGAGATGTGATGACTTTAGAAATTATTTTTTTCCTACTTTATTTGCAATTTATGTTTTCCTTTCTTTTTTTTCTCTGTGTTTTTTCTGTATCTCTGATAAACAGAAACCCACCTCCATACACAGGGTATTTGGTTCCTTCCAGCTAAAACACAAGTCCTAAGTTAGAGCAGCACAGTTTTACAGTCAGGGTGCAGCATGTTGTTCGTGTGTGAATCAGCAATGTCAAATTATTGAAATAGTATGATTTTATTGAACTTAACATTTCAGGTACTGGAGCCTCAGGAAGAACTTTGCCTGTAGCTACAGTGCATTTAGCATCAGTTGTTTTTAGCCATGCTAACAGCAAGGCTCTACAGGACTCAGTGACAGTCTATCAGTCCAAGACTTTGGTTCAGAGTTAAGTATCTCAGTAATTATTAGATGGTATATAATCTCTCAGTAAATGAATATCTACATATGTAATGTAGAATCCATAGGCAATAGGACAAGAGTTTGGTATTTGAAGCATCCTGGTTTGCATTTGTAGCCCGAGAAGTATTGACCAATCACTTTTGAGTGGCAGATAAACCGTCTATGCGGAGAGTCATAATACATTGGCTGAAATGCATCTAAGAACCCATCGACTATCGTCTGTTGATCATTTAGCTTGATATTAGCTTTTTTTTGCATTTATCTGCATTCTTATACAGATATCTCATTACAGAGATTAGCGGGAATGAGTGGCACTTGGAAGAGGAAGTCTTGGCCTGGATATCTGGCGACTACACCCCATCTCCCGAAATATTGTCTGTGCCCGAAGAGGCTTTATCGTCGCCAGACAGTAGCTGTTGGGTTCCAGATTGGATGGTAGGCTATATTACAGACATTCAAGTCATCCTCAGAGGATAAATCCTAATGACTCTGATGATCCCCTTCCTTTTCCCCCACGCACTGAAGCTTTGCCTCCCACATCCATTTATTTCTGTCTAACCTCTATGCTTCACGCTACACTAAGTTCTTGACCAATTTATGTGGCTAAATAAGGGTTAAAAGCAAAAGGGAGCACAATTCAATATTGAGTGCAAAATCAACCTCTAACAAATTGCACAGAGGCTATTAAAAAAAAAAAAAACATCCACAAGCTAGAGGAAGCCTGGAGGAAGGAAGAAAAGAAAAAAATATAACTTTAAATCAAATTTTGTTTCTGAAAATAGAACACCCAGTGTAGCAATTACCAGTGTAATGTTCCTAGAATACTCCACTTCCGCGACAATAATAAACAGTGACAATGATTAGACTTGTAATCCACTTAGTGTGCTTAATGAAATGCTACATATTGTTTGTACGCATGTAAGACAAAGGAAAAAATAAACTTTCCCTCTGGCTCACACTTCCTTAGCTACAGTCAGCTCTCTTCAGTTAGATCTCATATGGATATTATGAAGACACAAAGCAGAGATGTCTCATTTTAGCAATGTGATGCTTACACTCCTTGCTACTGATTGCTTTACATGTGGGCAACAAACAGGAATAATGTTTATTTTCTTGCATATTATAAACAGCACAGGGTTACAACTGACAGCCAAAGGTTTATAATGGAAACAGAAATGGTAATAAAGTAGCATGAAATTGCTGCATGCTTTTAATTAGCATGGGATCATATTTGAGGAGAATGGTGGCAGTATGTTCCTCCACAGCCTGAGAAATATGAGTGTGGGTGTTCAAATAGTATGTTAGTGTGAGGTTTAGTAGCCATGCATGTGCATATCCAGCCCAGTTGCCAGAATAAAATGTTGGCATTGTTCAGTTACTGAAGTGTTGCGCAAGGAGGAATTTTTGTATATTTTGACTGTTTACATTTTATTAAGGCTCAGAGTCATGCATGATTAAGAGTGGGGCCACTTGAAGGACAGGTGAAGTGAGTCAGATCCACCTCTTACACCTCCATACCTCTCGTCCAAATATGGTCACTTCTGGCTCCAAACATTTGAGATGACGCAACCAAAATACCAAACTAGAGGTTTCAAAATGGGAGTCCACAAACCAGTGGGTGACATCGAGGTAGTTACGTCCATTACTGTATGGTTTCTCACCAGGAAAACAGGATGATGGATTATTTGACACGAAGGCGAGACGGCAGACAAGACCAACAAAAGTGGATATTTTTTAAGTCTTTGCACTCAAGTCCCAAGTCAAGACTGTATGACTAGTCTGAAGTCAAGCTCCAAGTCCTAAACAGTGTTTATTTGGGGAACTGCCCATTGTTCCGACAGCCCATTGTTCCGACCATATTAAACCCATTGTTCCGATGTCCGTTCCGAAATCATCATGATGCCCTGTGGTTAAGGTCTGGTTAGGTTTAGGCACAAAAACCACTTGGTTAGGGTCAGGAAAAGATCATGGTGTGGGTTAAAATGAAAAAGAAAGTGACAAACACATAAGCTGTGAGCCTGCTTCGCCTCAAGCCTTTCCCAGCTGACCCAGAGCCAGTCTCGGCACACCATCGAGGTAGAAATACGCCCGCTGGGAGCCGTTCAGCACCGCGGACCGTCGGACTAATGGGATGTCGGACCAATGGACTGTCGGACCAATGACATGGACCCGTTTATTTACTTACAAAAATCATGAAAGCTTTTTAAAATTCACATAGAAATTTCAACTGGTGCTCAGAGACGTAACATTCGGCCTTCATGGTTCTCTCCTGCAATTTGATTGGATGCTGTTGTATTGCTTGGAACAAAGTGGATCATCTGGGAAATTAAGTGTTGACCTGATGTAAATGAATAGCATTACTGTTAGCTGATTAAGAAATGAAGGGAAATGAATAATTATGTGGCACACGTTTAAATACTTTTAAATCTTTGAGCTTGAGGGAAGGTATCTTCAAGTATTAGTATTTTCAAGTTATAAAGCTCAAGTCCAAGAGAAGTCAGGGGTCATTGGTGTTAGTCCAAGTTGAGTTGCAAATCTATTTTGATTTTGTCAAGTCTAAAGTCATCAAATTTCTGGACTTGAGTCCAAGTTATCTGACTCAAGTCCCCACTTGCATATCTATGTGTGTGTGTGTGTGTGTGTGTGTACTTGCTTCCTTTACCCCAGGATTCCCTCGCTTGATGTGTCTATACCACAAAGGCTTCTTCATATCATCACCAACAATAAGATTCTTTCACTGTTGCACTAAATGCAAATACTTTATCTTTAGGGTGAAAGCTAATAGCAACACACGGAGCACAGAATGAACTGGATCAACTTTAGACCTTGAAAAAGAAAAAAACATCACAATGTATCCCTCCCCTTTCAAACTCAGCTTCACCAGGTCTATTCATCTACCTCTGTTAATTAGAATTCACAAGAACAGACATGCCACCAAGGTCAAGAGGAAACGTTTGCAAATGTGAATGGTAAGTGAACAGCCCTCCCCCACCCACTCCACACATCGCTCCATTTTTCAAAAAAGGGCTAATTTCCCAGCTCTCCCAGCCCGCCACCAGGATGTTTGGAGGACAGGGGCTGCACCTTCCTTCCTCGGCTCGCTTGTCTGTCACAGCGTACGCTCAGGTATGTATGTCTTACAGTATGTGACGCCCTGAGGGTCCCTGCGCCACCATCCGCTAAATTAAACCTCTCCTCCCCTTCCTGTGCTCGCTGAGAGGGGCCTCCTTCCAGGCGGCTCCCATCCTCACTGCAAACACTGGCTGTGTGAGCGCCAGCCAGGCAGCCAGCCAGGGGAGCGTTCGAAAGTGCCGCTCCCCAAAGCCCAGTGCAATTGCCCTGTTATTGTCCACTCATCCACTGCTCAGAGGGTGGAGGAGGGTGGGGGGTCGAAAGAGCTGTGAGCACTCTACATCCAAGATATCGTAATTTGACGGTGAGCTTCGTATTAAATTCGGCTGTTACCCCGGTGGACAGAGAGAGAGAAAGGAAGTAGCGGTGGAGCACATTTGGGAATGCACAGCTATCTGTGATCACCTTTAAATTAAACATTTTAAGCTTGTGAGAGAAAATTGGGAGTGTAATGATGTTCATTTATGGTTTTTTTTTAAACTTTAAGAGGAGTCCCCTGTGGATCCTCATGCTGCTGTACTGAATTAATGCTACAATAATCTAACAAATTTGCCTCTTTTTTTGACAAATAAAATACAGTGCAAGAATATAATACTGGTCCAACCAAAAAATCAATTTCTTGTTAATTTTTTTCTGATGCCATTTGTTTTTGTTTTAAAAATCAGACAATCCCAGTGTCAATATTTACACTCTATGTGCTGCTCCCTGCCAAGATATTCCACGCTTAGCTTTAACTGGTGCAACCAACCAGTATACATGTTTGATACATCTGAAAAAAAAAAAAAGAGATGGAGAAACCATGGAGTCTTACAGAGAGAGTTTATGGGTTTATGAGTGATTTTTCATTTTGGTTTTTGATAACATTTTAAAATTGTTAAACTAGAGTTATACTGAATTAAGTATGAAAAATTATGTATTTTGGCATGTGTTGGTCAAACTGTTTAAAGTGATAAAAGTAATAATAATAATTCACTTTTATTCTTACTTAAAAACTTAATAAAAGCAAATAATCAAATTTTGTATCACTGAAAACTCAACTCAACTCAACTCAAATCTATTTATATAGCACATTTAAAAACAACCTCAGTTGACCAAAGTGCTGAACAGACAATGCAATATAAATATTATCAGTAATTAATAATAATATAAATAAATCAATCAATTTAAATTAAAAAGATTTTTTTATTTTTTTTTTAAAAAAAAGGCCTATTTAAATAAACTATACAACATCATACAGTGAACAATAAAAAGATCATAAGAACAAGATGTCATGCTTAACATGCTTCCAGAGTTTGGGCAGCTCTTCTATGTATAGGTAGGCTGTTCCACAGGTTAGGACCTGCCACTGAGAAGGCTCTATCGCCTTTACTTTTGAGCCTGGATCTCGGAACCTCCAGCAGTAATAGATTTGTAGACCTCAACGCTCTCATTGGGGTGTGAGGCTGTAAAAGCTCAGTCAAAAAAGATGGCGCCAGGCCATTAAGACTCTTAAAAACAAATATTAAAATTTTAAACTCTTAAAGTATCTCCTCTATATTGGCCAACAGTAGATCCTTGATGACCGCAGCACAGGAGCACCCTCTGAAACCTGTTTTGGAATGAGTGTGCAATTCAGAAGAGAGTAGTTTGAACATTTCATATATCACACCACCTCTTCTTTAGAGGCTACAAACAACAGGAACAAAGAAGGCTTTAATTTAGTTAGCAATCCCTTTTTATGCTTTTTCATTGACTGCACTTGTCACTGGGGTATTAAATTCTCCTTATTAGATTATTTCTGTGATGTAGCTCATCAGTCCAGCAGCAGGATAACTCCCCCACTTCTGTTTGGTTTTCTTCTTGTTTTCATTTCAGCCAATTTACTAGCACAAAGAAGACGATCAAACTTGACTATGTAGAGGAAGTAAAAGTCATATTGAGTTTTCCGTAGGTGGGCCTGAGGAAGGATCATTTACATATTTATATATTTGAATGTTGTAAATTAATTTTTTCATGTTAACTGTTACTGGAGATAAGAAGGTTTTTACACATATGACAAACTTTTTTTTTTAACTTGTTTTTAAAGACAGAAAAATGTGGAATGTTTTGGATAAATCTTTGTGTCTGATTGGCTATTCCTACTCTGAGTATACTTGTTAAATGTGTCTTACTGCTTTCATTTAGCAAAGAAAATTCAAAGGCTGACAGCCTTCAAACCAGGAACCCTGTTGCTGTGAGGAAAGACGGCTCCTGGTTCGAACCTCGGGTATAGGGGGGCCCTTCTGTGTGGAATTTGCATGTTCTCCTCCCAGAAGCCGGGGAAGATGTTTCACTTGCATTCCATCTCATTTTCCTATCCTGTCTCGATTAGCCCAGATGTGCTATTTGACTCTTTTGGGGTTTTTTTTACTTAAAGTTTTGAATCTAAGTTTATTAACATTAAAAATATATATATATTTAAATTCACCTCTTGACATTGTACATCAAGAAATTTCACATTCTAATTTCGATTAGATGAATTTAGAACAAATAAATTCAGATACATGGTTTCCAGTGTAAAATACTTCAATACTATGAATTCAGTGGTGTTTAAGTTTCAATATTAAGTATTCAGTGCTTTAAAAATTCAAATATTTTTGTCTCTTATTTGCTTGCATAAATACAGGCCCTGGTTTCTTTGATATACATATGATACTACAAATGTTACATTTAAGTGAAATACAAAATGAGAAAAACAATTAAGTGTTTATTTAAGTGTAAAGCAGACTTTCTAATTCTAAGATGTCATAGAGAGTTTCTTTTTCTTCATGATACAATATAGGCAAATTGCTCTATTTGGGACAAAATTTGGCTACTTCTGGTCTGATGTAGAGCCAGAGGAGTGTCAGGTAGAGAGAATATGAATAGTCCTCTCATATCAGTAACTATGCTTCAGGACCAAAGCCAGGACATCTATGCACACTGCCTTTTGACCAGAACCTCATTAATCACACTACAACAGATGACATAGAGTAATTACCCTCTGAGAAAGACACATACTGATACACACACTCACACGCACAGTATATAACACGCTTTATGCACACGGTATGCCAAAGTATGCATAAACAGGCAGAACAAATGACAACGAATTACATTTACATGAACACATTTTTAACAGGTGTACTTTGGTTTGCAGCCTGGGAACACCTGAGTCGCACCGCTGAGTATTCACACACACAAATACACAAAAACACACACACAGAGTAAATTTCAAGGGTAGATCCTGCCACATAGAGGGGTGTGTTTTTTTTCGAGGTGCTGGGCAGGTCATGGATCCCTCCTGCCCAGGGAGGGAGTCAGTCTGTCTAGGCATGATGAAATCCTCCACCTGTCCTCATTCATCAAGTCCACTACACATATTAATTATCACAAACCTTCAGACTTACAGCAGAGGACACACACACACACACACACACACACACACACACACACACACACACACACACACAGACCCACCTCCCTCCCTCGGCCCTCTCCCCCAGCCAACAACCACTCCCTCAGACCTACAGTTAAAATTCAACTGTGGTGGCCAGATACCGATGCTGGTTGTAAGTGCCTGTGGCACTACAAGTCAGCAGAGTATTTCCAGAGGACGCCTAGATGTCAGTTATTGCTAGCAGGGTGTCCCAACCCAAACCTGACAGTGGAGGTGCAGTCATATCGATCACACCAGGGTGTGAAAGATTTTCTGGTTCAGAGTGACCAATTACAAATAAACCTAACTGACACAGTGGGTTCTTTATTTAAAAAATCCATTTTCCACAGCAGGAGCTTTTCTTAAAAAAAAAAAGCCACAGGAACCAAGACTTGAATTTGGGTAAGGGGACACAAAATGTCTCTACATCACGGTTGAGGTTCGAGGTCATTTTCACATAAGACATTTCATCTTGTCACGGCAGAAAAGCACAGGTGTGAATTCCACTTAACTGCTTCAGGTCTTGGTATTGTGCATGCTGGCTCACGCACAATGACTTACCGAGACACTTGAATAGAGCAGAGCCAGAGTTAATGTTATCAGTATTACCTCTGATTTGAGTCAAAATGTATGCAGCTACAGCAAACATTTATACAATCAGAAAGCACTTGCCAGTATGACTGGGGTTGAAAATTGGCTGCAACTATAATTATATAACAATGAATCAAATCATAATGTGAAAACAATGTGACAATGTGGAAAGCGTTGCTCGCAGTGCTGAACTTACAGAGAATTATCACCTGAACCTGCAGCTCCTCTCAGAGCTTTATACTGTAGAAGGTTTCAGTCATAAGCCCTATTCACACGGGACTAGTGTTACCAGGGGACCTCATGTGATTTAGAAGTCACTCCCTTATGTCTGTGTTTCATGCAGCACATTCACACGGGGCAAGGGAAGTCTGCATTTTACTCAAATTTACTGCCATATATAAATATGATGAGCGTTGAGGTCTCATTTGTAACCCCACCACGAACAACATCGAAACACTACACAGCACTACTTGCAGTGATGTAATGTTAACCTCCTTTTTTCTTTTATATGTGGGTTAAACAAACCAAATTTTCTGTCAACAGGTCTCCATGCTGTGTAGCGAGATGAGCCTCCTGCACCCAAAAAGCTGTCAAAACTTTCATTTATAATCGCCAGTGCAGCCTCCATAACTTGCGACCAGGAAAGAGGCACAAATGAGGCACAGAGAAAACAGAAAACCCGAATATGACCCCAAACCAAAGAGATGCCAATTCACATGGGACTAATACTGTCACAGGCTATTTGTGTTTGGTGAAATATTGTAGGGTAATTTGCAGTGAAAGTTTACTTGAAAAATTATGAACATGGCAGGTTTGCATGGAATTAAGATTACAGACGACCTCCGCTATTATTATATATCTCATGAAGTCCCCAGGTAATACTGGTCCAGTGTGAACAGGGCTATAGTCTGTATATAAAGATAGAGGTCATGACAGCTTCTCAAAAGTGAAGCCAATTCATCTCAATGACCCCCTAGTGGCTGGCTGCGGTATAGGTCTTAAACCCCGCCCCCTCCAAGTTAGCCGATGGGACATGGGCCAAAGAAACAAAACACGTCAAATACATCTCTCCCAAAGGTTCTGTCATTTTAGTTATGTGATGTATGATGTATGTTCATGCGTTCATCTTTCTGATAAGTTTGGTTTAAAAAGGGGGTGTGATGTCATGATTGGCAAATGTGTTTCACTGGCCATTGACTATCGCAGTTTCATGGGCCCAATCACAGCTGTGCAGACTCTTGCTCCAAACGACATCACAGAGGCAAGGTGGCTGCAGCTGTATCCGCAATACTTGGGCTTCATTTTTGTACAGTGTGAAGAAGTGGAGACATATTGTCCATCCTTATAGTCTTGATGGATGCCTGCCAAGCTGCAGACCAACAAAAAAACATAAACAGTTGTGATTTTGTGAGTCATTGCTGTGTTCCCAGAACCCAACAAGGATGTTTTGTAACCTGTCGCTGTTTTTTCAACGGCTTTTTAGGCACAAAAGTGGTTGGTTTTTTTTCATAAGGTATCGCTGCTTTTCTGGCGGTAATGGTGTCCCACATACAGGGTATATTATTATTTGTGCCTAAACCTAACAACAGCATTGTTGAAACCTTAGTTTCAATATATCTGCTACTTAATAACATGCAAATGTAACATATCCGTGGTTTGCAGAAACATTCAATGCCAACATTTTCTCTGGTGATTGGATTGGCTGAAGAGCTAGACATTTCCCTCAGGAGCCAATGGAGACTAACAGCTCGATTAAGTACTTAAACAATTAGTTGATAATCAAAATTGCAAGACACTTCTTTTTTGTCAATTAACTAATCAGTTAATGGAAGTTATTGTTGCAGCACTTCGTGGAATTTGTTCATTAAAGTATCAGAACAGAAAAAAACAGAAAATGTGTAGCAGGCCAGCGGCTGTTTCCATTCTGTCCACCTCTGTCTGTATGAAACAATCAAATAACAGTGTTAAAACTGCCTCTATGACAAATCGCCCAATCCAAATAGTTCTTCAGATACAACGAAAATGGGGGAGAAAGAGGAGAAAATGGTGGAGGCAAATAAGACCTAGCTTAGCATCTCAGTATTGCTGTGATTTCTTTCAGGGCAGTGGGAACTGTGGACCTCAGCCCATAGTCTCAGCACAGGTTATACCCTGTTCATTTTGTTATGCGAAGCTTTATGAGCACAAGGAACTCCAGCTGTCAACACCCATCTCCTGACACCCATAAAACGTTGTGTTGTGGGGTCATTTCCTGTAATTGGTTTGGATAATGCTCCCACTATGGACCAGAACTTGCACTTTCAGCCATTTCACTGCTGTTCCTTTGGTGTCACCTGTGATCAAATTACATCATTTTCACCTGTGCAAGCAATCTGAATACTTCCAAATGGAAACATGTTTGGCCTGCATGAACCCCAAGTCACTGCGTCTCGTTGTGACAGTTGTCCAGCCCCCTCCCACAGCGGTTCGAGGATTCCCCCTGAGCCTGTTCTTAATTGGGAGGAGATCATTAGCTTGAGTATAGCCCTCTAATCTTTTTTTAAGCATTTTATAATAAGACAGAGACCAGCATGTATCCGCTGAGAGCCTCTCTGAAGCCCACAAGATTAAAGTCCTCTAAATGACCGCCTTTGGTCCTTAGCTTGGATGTCTCCCCTTTAATCAGACATCAGTGCTCATCGCTCCCCTGTTTCTCTGACACCAATCACAAGAGCAGAAGAGGCGAATCTCTCCAAAACCACTGGCAAATTAGGAGGGACACGAAAGAGATGAAAGCGCCATTACCGCGCTGTTCTCGGCCGTATGTCCAACCAATTTACGTCGGTGAGCGTGGACAAAAAAAGCGGACACTCCTCCTCTCCTGCTCACGGCGAACAGTCAGCGCTGTGTGCAGGCAGTGACAGGACAGACACCAGGACAGTTAATTGATCTTCATTGTGTTAATTACGACTGTGATGTGGAGCAGAGGATGAAAAACGGGTCACGCTGTGGTTCGATTCTGTCTGAATGTACCCCGTTAAGCTTTCTGCTGACCTTGAAACTAGCCCAGGAAGTGATGGTGCTGCTTAAGTGAGTGAGTGTGCGTGCATAAATAGTTTGGCCTGTTCCCTTGCACTTTTAAATCTCCAACAGGCTGATAGCTATGTGCTGTAAATCTCCTGTTGTTCTCACATCTCCTCACCCGTCTCACTCTGTAGAATCTACTTTTCTTCAAAGTACTTGACGTACCTCCGCACCTCATCAAACTCTAACAAACACATGCAAGATTTCTGTAAGACTGAGTGTGTGTGTGTGTGTGTGTGTGTGTGTGTGTGTGTGTGTGTGTGTGTGATATCCTCCTGTCCACTCCAGTGCATGGATGGCTGCACTGTCAGCAAGCCTGGCTCTGCCCTTGCATTTGAATAAACACCATCTGAGTTGGCTGGTTGTGTATAATATCTGTCAGGAAGCTGCCACCCCCGTGATCCCGCCGACTCTGACCTCTGTCCCCGGGGGGCTGCTGACGGGACACTGCGGTGACAGGGTGTCTCCCCTGTCGATCCACTGCGCTGATACGCCTTACACCCTTCTCCCGCTCCGCTCGCAACTCAAACGTCTTGCCGCTCTGCCCTATGCATTGGAAATGAGCTGGGGCCGCCTTACAGGATGCAATGAATAGTCGCGAGGATGGGATAAACACGAGCTTCGGCGACGCCTGTCACAAAGATTGATGGTTCCCTGGAATTTTTGTTGTCGTCTTGTCAGTACTATAAACTTTTCCCTGCTGAATAATTGAGTCCTTCAGCTGAAGAGTCGTGTCAATCTTTTTTTAAGTTTGCACTCACATGCTTGTGGTTTCAGGAGTGCGACTCACTGCCTGATAGCTGTAAATCACAGAGTCGTATGGATAAAAGAAAGCTGAGGACGTGAAATTCCGGATGATGTATGACACACAAATGACTAGATTTAATACAAGTGACTCAACTGATCAACACATTTAAAACAAGCATTTAAGCATTTGGTTGTTTTCAGTTAGCTGAATCCTAATTATATTGCAGGATATTCAAACTCCCCGACTTGTTGCTCTCTGCACAGAAAATGTAAATCAGCAAATCAGCGCTGTTTAGCTAATTGTAATGTAAATTACCAAAGTGTATAAGTGTATTATTCAATGTGTATGTTATTGTATTTCTTTCAGGGCTGTATCCAACTCAGAGTTATGTCAGTCAAATCAGATTTGGCTGTTCAATACAAATATTCAACTATTTGTTCCTTTTTTCCATGTGGAGTTTCCATGGGGTTTTCCAGGGCATTCAGATAGGCAGTGACGTTGAAGTACTATAAATAAGACAAACTAGCCCTCTGAGCTAATGTGTGCCATCTACGCTAACAACGGATCAGATATGTGCAACATTTTTTAGCCAACACTAGATAACAAACAAAAGCCAGAGACTGCATTGTAGTAAGTTGCTGTGAGCTGTAATTTCACCACTTCTAGACAAAAGGCAGAAGATAACTTAATCTTACAGCCTGACCAGGCTCCAGGCAGCTTCCTCCATCTCACTCACACTCACACTCACCCTGGGTCCACCCAGTGAGCACCAGAGGTCAACATGATGTTGGACAGACAACATTAGAATTTCATTTTTGTGGAAATAAACATTTGGAAGACATTGGATTTTTGTTACTTCCCAACACAACTTAAAACCAACCAAATATCAACATCATCTGTCGTCAGTATTCTACGTCAAATTGATGTTGGCATTATACGTCATCCTGACATTGAATTTTGGTCACCTGATGTCACAACCAAAATTCAGTTCCTCTGGGATTTTGCAGGCTGTTTTTGTTATCATTGTGGCCTAAAAAGCCTAATTTCATGGCAGCTTTTCTCAAAAATGATGCATGATGGAATGTTTATAGGTAGTTTTATGCAATTAAATTGCAGGGAAAAGTAAAAACTGCAAAAATAGTTGTGATGCTGTCTTGGAGTTGGAGAGAATTTTTATGAGCATTCAGTGTTTCCCACAGAGGTAGAATCTATTTGTAATGGTTGGGGGGTGGGGTGTATCAACAGCTGATCGCCACCGATCAGCTGTCGATGTCATTCGACACAGCACTGAATGATCGTCCCCTTAAGAGGCTCTCCTTCTGCTCTCTTTCTGCCCGGATAGCACAACATGATCTCATCACTACTCATCACATTTTCGGCAGAAGCCCTGCGGCAGTGGTTAACATCTGACAGAGATAATCTCACACTGACAGCAAAACGGCTCAACTGCCATTACACCTGGGAATCAATCATTAGGTAATGTTAGCCATGTGATGCTAACAGTTAGCCCTGTCACTGTGTGCCTTCGACTCCTGGCACAGAGCTCCAGTCCCACAGTAGTAGTCTCATGATACGCTGCATATCACGCATCACTGCACGCAGCGCTAAAATAAAATGAGATTTTAATAGTCAAACTTGCTGTCAAGTTGCAGTGATTAGACAAAATTGCAAGGTCAAGCAGAATTCATGGGGATTGGCTGACTTCATCTTAATCATTGGATTTGCAACATTGCGAAATCCTGGAGGGACAGTAAATTCAACCAGATATCTATGTCTGTGAAACATCCCCAGAAGTCCATGTGTTATTTCTTTGTACTCAATTGAATTGTTTATGATTGATTGTTCTATCACCCTGGGCGGTTTGAATGGTTAACCTATTGGTGTTCATTATGTCTTTAACAGTGTGGGTGTGGTTTCCTCTTTTCAAACATTCTGACCCAACGAAGATCCAAGTAGGATCGACACACTGTCTTTATTAAACTTTTGTGGCATAAAGTAAGTGCACAAGTGTGTGTTACTTTTCCTTCATTTACGTCTTTGTCTTGCACCGATGTAATGTGCATGTAATTACTTTCCTTCTAAATGTAAATGTAGCTGCTATCCGTCACCCCTGCCTCCGAGCTCATCGCACTTATTGTCAAACCTGATTGTCACATGTAGAATATGACTTCTCTGCGTGGCTAAAAATAATCTCATCTGCCACAACTGAAGGTCTGATTTTGTCATGGGTTACCAATTATGACACCTTATCTTAACACTACAGCATTACCACCTCTGCATGAGACATTCAAGTCCTGGATGAAAACACACCTACCCACTGTTGTATCCTTCCTGAAGCCAATTATGTACATGGTTCCAGCAAATGCAACGTGTTTCTAAACGAAACCTAATTAGCTCTGGCATTGCAGGCAAGCAAACAGTTAATTGGTTATTAAATTGCACGAGTTATGGTGTAAATAGATTTTCTCTGCTTAACTGTTTGCCTTTATATCACTGTGTAAGGTAAGATGTGGTTTATTTAATTTGGAAATGTGTAAATGAACCTTGGACTCCCCAATGCAATTACCTTTACGTTAACAAGCTTGCGCTTTCATATATTAAAACATTAGGGTGGATTTTGTTCACTCAGCCTGCTTTGATGCAGTCATATATATATGGTGCATTCATTTGTGAGTGTTTTTGATGGAGCATTGCACTGCATACAGCCCGCCAAACCCTGCCCACCTCCCACTAAGCACTGTGCTATAATTAAAAATGTTGTTCTCGCTCCAGTATCAACTTTCTGCTCACTTAGAGTGGAAACACATATTGCATCGAATAATTTGAAATAATTCGTCTAAGTTTTCTCATGCTGTGGTATTGCAACATGCCGGCCCTAATCGCTTCAAAAACCTTAACCAAAGCATTGGCAGTGATTCACTATGTAGATTCATGAGTGCACACTCAGAGGAGAGATGTAGAAAAATCCCACCTGATGATATAAACTCTGTGGAAAACGGCCCTGATCAAATGGCCTTTGCACTCACTGCTCTTTCTCTTTCTCTATTTCTCAACTGAAGACAAGTTTATGGTTTCAAATTTTCACCGGCAGTAACTTACAGACGAAAGCATTTTGCTTGCATCCTCCCTCAGAGTGGCCTGGCTTAAGACCTCTGAATCACCGCCTACTGTGCATCTCTAAAACAGTTCAGCAATTCAAATAGGTCTGGTGTCGTGTCCATTCCCTTCCCCATTTGGAGAAACAATTGACCAGAGCTCAGGAGGCATGGTTAAAAAAAGGGGCCGTCAGGAACACTCTCGAGGGGCTGCAACAGTCAGGGGGCTGACAGTGGTAGCGGAGCTAGCACCGATGTTAGCATGCCAGTTGCATGAAAATTACGTTATCTCATACAGATTGGCTGTGAGCTTGACTATGTTGATTTATGCCTCTTTGATGTTACAGTGGATATGTATCAGCAAGAACTGATGTTTGAAAATCAAGCCCTTTGTCTTCCTACTACAAAAGGATTGAGCTGTTTCCTCATTGACAAGCACATGGTAGATCCACACAGTAAAACACTGAAGTGAAATGCTCTTACAATACAACTGTGATCTAATTATAAAGCATTGACCCCTTTGTCAGTCTCTCTGTCCCTACGCATATTTTGAGAACCATTCATCCGATCTACTTCACACTTGGTGGGTATATTGCCAGGGATCCAAGGATGTGCAGTGACGAATTTGCTGCAGTTTGGACATGTTCAATATTTTAAAAACTTTGATTAAAGAAGTGAACAGCACTCTGTGCAGCAGCAAGGTCAGGGCTTCAGGACTCTACAGACTGACTGCTGGATGCTGGAGATGCTAACGTTACATCCAGAGTCTTCTTTACGTCCCTGGAGTCAACAAGCACATGCAGATAGCCTACAGGAGTCAAATTCTGTAAGTTTGCCATACTAAAATGTTACACTAACGGGTCCATGTCATTGGTTCGACAGTCCATTGGTTCGACATCCCATTAGTCCGACTGTCCGCGGTGCTGAACGGCTCGCGGCGGGCGTATGGTGCGCTGCGACCGGCTTGAGGCAGAGGAGGCTCATGGCTTATGTGTTTGTCACTTTCTTTTTCATTTTAACCCACACCATGATCTTTTCCTGATCCTAACCAAGTGGTTTTTGTGCCTAAACCTAACCAGACCTTAACCACAGGGCATCATGATGATTTCGGAACGGACTTCGGAACAATGAGTTTAATATGGTCGGAACAATGGGATGTCGAACCAATGGGCTGTCAAACCAATGGACAGTTCCCACACTAACAACATTACTGTAGGCAAGATACCTCATTCCTCTTATAAAACCCATTCTTTATAATCGTGGTGGTTGTGTCAAAGCAAGCGACTAATGTTTATGTGTTTCTGATTGTGAGTAGCTGCAATCTGCAGCAACCTGCAATCTAGTGATTTAGAGGCCCCAAGCAAGCGCCATCTTGCTTTACTTTCCAGCTTTTCCCTAACTGGGAATTTTGTTATTGGCAGCAGTAGAGGAAGTGGCTTTGATTCCATCGAGGCCATTAAATCATCGTATGAGGTTTTGCACCAAAATGGTGTGTATACTCTAGCATTGCTAGGGGACACAATTATGTCATGGCAGATGTATTGCTCAGGACCCAAAGAAGAGCAGTGCTGAGTGTAAAGTTGCTTGGATGAGTGACTCTTGAGAAAGCTGCAAGCAGCAATACCACAGGCCAAACAATCAGCAGGATCTGAACAGGCATGTTTTGAAAGGGTCACCACACTAGTACAACAGAGTTTTAAAATCTGATTAATAAGACATTTTGGTTGCACCTTATGTTTGGTTCTGTCAGAATTGTTAGCTACCTAGCTAGTTTAATTAAGCTTAGAGCAGGTCCCATCCCCACAAACTCAAATGCCTCTGGTTTGTCTTAATTGTATTGAATAAACTCAGACAGATAAAAAGTCTCAAACCCAAAGAAAATGACAAAGTAAAGCTTAGAGGAGAAATAGACTCTGCAATAATTCACCAAAAACTGATCCCTTTTGAAAGTAAGGGTGATTTGGTAATTTCGCAGAGATCCTAATGCTTTTTGACAGCAGTGGTAGCCATAGTAACCTCGAGTTTAGTATAAAAACTTTTTAAGGGATGCTCAGCTCAAAATCCACGATCAAATCCAACACATATCCTCAAAGAAATCATTTGGATGAATACTGTGCTTCTACTTGCGGCTTGTATGTTGAGCTGTTTATATTATTTTGCTTTTTTGGCCATCTTTTACTGAAAATATCACAGTCGGGAACACTGAGCATATGGGTGGAAGGCAGAGAAGTGGTGTTGCAGCAGAAGTAGTTTCCGAAGTTTGTATGGATGTTGTGATACTTTTTCTCTGCTGTGAATACTTGAGATTGGGGTACACTGCAACTAAAACCAAAGCAAGTTATGAGCTGATTGACCAAGGAATGAGTGCCAGTTGCTGTGTATCCAGTGTTGCACTAAGTACCTTGGTTTTGTCGTACAGGGCATGGTTGTCCAAAAGCATCCTCCGTTTCACTTGAGCGAACCTCCTCAGGTCTCTCTCAAACTGCTGTAAAAGAAAAGAATCAATAGTCTGAAATATGTTTTACTTGTCAGTTTTATGGCACTGAAAGGAAAGAGGGATGTCTGAATACATTTTTTCTTCCTGAAGGACTTTCTACCTATTTATCCCGTAACAAAGAAGGTTATTCACACCAGACATTTTATATAATATTGTGTACTGACTTTTTCATACCTTCAAATTTCTTTGAAGGTGTTTTAGTTGTCTAAAATGTATCTCTTTAGAGCCAGAATACCAAAGCCTACCTCAACCTTGATGTGGTTCTTGTATCCAAGCAACATTTTATGACATGGTGGTGACACACAAGAAATGACTGTTGATGAAATACAGTAACTTCTACGTTTTTCTTTTTCACCCATGGATTTCACCTGCAGCTACTTCTCGCTGCCATTCAGTCTGTATAATCCTTCATACTGTACCCTGGAGCCGGTCCAGCCCAGGAGAGCAAAGGCGTAACGATCCACAGGTGGCGACACCAAGTCCACGCGCACTGCCCTCCAGCCCCTGCTGTCCCCCTCGGCTCTGTGGAGACCTCCCTCCACTTGGCTGCCCTCCAGCCGCAGGATCAAGAAGCACTTTGCAAAGTGGTCCATGGCCTCAAACCTGCAGCTGGGAAGCTTTGCTATATCAAAGGTGGAGGCCTGGTATTCACAGTACAGCAGAATGCCCTGGTGAAGAGAGAAAAATGAAAGTCCCCCTCCAGACATCTTGTGAAGTATGTAAAAATACTACTACTTACGACTACTACTACTACTACTACTACTACTACTACTACTACTACTACTACTACTACTACTAATTAATCTATTAAAATGTTTTTTTTAACATGGCTTTCCTACATAAAAAATTTCTTCATTGAGAAATTTTGGATGTGNTGAAGTATGTAAAAATACTACTACTTACGACTACTACTACTACTACTACTACTACTACTACTACTAATCAATCTATTAAAATGTTTTTTTTAACATGGCTTTCCTACATAAAAAATTTCTTCATTGAGAAATTTTGGATGTGGCCTCCATCCCGCCCACCACTGCTGCTTGCGGTAGGTTTTGCTTTCACTTTCAGTTTCCGTTTTCTCCAGCGCTGACATAGCACTAAAAGTTGGCTCAAGATGGCTAGCATTAGCATTAGAGGAAACATCGAAGAATTTCAACCCTACGTGTTTGAGCCTCTGTCAGACTCAGATGAGAAGTTTTGTGCATCAAAATTAATAACAAGCAGACATATGAGCATGGTAAGTTTGGTTAGCATCTTTTAATAGTTTATGTTGTTTATTAGCTTGTTACAGAGCAAACTCATATCGGCCACTTGTATCTGCAATCTCGTTCTTTCAGTCACTACCCAAAGCTCGTGACCATAGATGAGGGTTGGGATGTAGATGGACCAGTAAATTGACAGCTTTGCCTTCCTTCCTTCCTTCAGCTCCGCCACAGCGGTCCGGCGTAGTGCCTGAATCACTGCAGACTCCTTGCCAAACCACCTTTCCATCTAATGCTCCATTTTACCATCACTCGTGTACAACTATTTGAAGGTGCTGACTCTCATCCCACCGCTTAAAACTCAGCTGCAAACTGCCCCAGTGCATGCTGGAGGTCACAGTGTGATGAAGTCAACGGAACCACATCATCTGCAAAAAGCAGAGATGCAATTCTGAGGTCCCCAAAACTCAGGGACCAGATGATAAGATGGCGCCTATTCATTCCAAAGGAGTGGCTTGCCTGGTGCATACGCCAAAAAAGTTTCTAGTTGCCACGTTTACTTCTACAGTATGTGGCCCACTGAATATGAGCAGTTGTGTTTCTACTGCTGGCCCTGCTAGTGAGTAACCACTTCGCTCATAGACTTTACATAGTGATGACGTCACAGATTTTTTAAAACATTTTTCTCAGCTCCCGATGAAAGTCTTACAACTACATTCATGGATCAAAAATTCATAACAAAAACAGTCATAAATGCCTTGTTTGCAGTTCAAGCTATCATGTCAACAGTTTAACAGACGTCCCTTTTACACTGGTGATCTTTGGAGAAATTGCTTTTTTTCCCACTGCAATACCTTAAGTGGCCACTGGAAACAATTGACCTATGGCTAAGTCACGCCCTCAAACGCGATGAGCCAATCACAGTGCGTACAGCCATTCCCATACACTCGGGCATTCTCTGCCTGGACGTTAATTGAAATGCATTACAGAAAGTCAGGGCTGTTCGGTTTTATGAGCTTTTTCAGAGATTTGAAGTTTAAAAATGGTCAAACGGTGTGCATGGGGCACATGCAACTCCGACACAAGGTATCCTGAGAGGCTGGGCGACCAGGTGTATTTTTTACTCTTTCCTAAACCACATCTCAACCGAGAAAAGTGTCTCCTTTGGATAAAGTTGTGCGGTAACGTTAGACCACAACATCAACTCAACGTGAAAAAGATTAACAAGGATGGCTACATCTGTTTTAAGGTAAGTCAACATCGTGTTTGAGGCAACAAAGAAATATAAAGTTATCTTTAACATCTCTAGCTAACGTTAGCTAAAGTTAGCCTAACGCTCCTAGCTGCGTTGTTCATCATGTCACCTTGTTTGCTGGGAGTTCATTAGCCTATTTTGTTCTAGTTTTGTACTTTGGTGATCGTACATCATTGTTAGCTGTTGTCCATAGGGCTCTAGTTAAGCTAACGTTAACTTCTGGATCTTAGCTTCATTAACTTATCTGTAATCGCGGAGATAACAAAGGTTGGCAAACGTTATGCTGAATGATTCAGTGTAAATACTGTAGCACCAAACTAACGCAGAGACACTCTTGGTAAGGATGGTAAAAAGGCCGTTATCCTTTTCTCATATTCTGAGCCAAAAACCTTAACTTCAGTGGCACTTTAACTTGTTGTCTTTGATGGTGATGGCAACGAGATGCAGTTCACAAGCGTACACTGTGAACTGTAAGTTTTGGCTTGTAATTTAAGCTTTTCATCGACCTTCTCAACAATGAAATGATGAATATATCCCTCCAATGTGTAGTTTATGCCCTTTTGGTTACTTCTGAATTAAATCTGATCGATATGTCCCCAAAAATCATCAGTTGCCTCTTGCGAAATGCCGTGTACTGTGACACCTGCCATAGCGCCGGTCACTGAATGATGATAGTTTGTCCAAGTGAGTGGAGGGGGCGTGGCTTAGCCATAGGTCAATTGGAAGCAAGGCTCACCTGCACTGCTAGAGGCCTGCTGTTCCCTTGTTGATATGTGTTTTCTAATTAGACAGCAATTGGCTTTTGTAATAGTGATGTACCTAATCTAGCTTGCCCCTCGAACGTTTTAATCATAGATTTCAGGGAAGTGCACAGACATCGCCATTTCTGAAGAGGAATGTGAAAACACCTCTCTAGTGACAAACTTTACTCAGATACAAGTCAGGATAGTCAAGGTCAGACATTTTAGGGGACATAAATGGAAGAAAAACACATTTTTGAGTGGAAACTGATCATTTATGTTTACTGGTTTTTATAAATCTTTTTCTTTCTAAAATGCTTGTGTCTGGTACATATTGTATCAGTTTGTTTAGACACACATCAGTCCATAAAATATTCTCCACACCCATTAATAACAGTATTATTTGTAGCATTTATAGCTTAAATATTAACACTAAATTAAGTAAGAGTTATGCACTTGAAATATGAAAAGGCCGTTTTGCATGAGCCTTGGCAAGCAACTTTAAGGAGGACAGTTCCGGCACCCAGGGGCCCTGACAGCTAAAACCCGGTCACCTTTCATCTTTAGCCCAGACTTCAGAGCAGCCAAAAACAGCCCTACTATAACTGAAGATCAGAGCCTGTGCACTGGCTAGAAGGCTTGAAGTATAATCTGTAAGCAAGGTGTTGATCAGCCTTATCTCTCTTCGTTAATTCCTTAATTGTCACCAAAGTGAGGATGCCACATTTGGAATAAAATGGTCTCTCCTCGTCAAAACCACTGAGGATTTCACCAGACCTGAGTCATGCCTTATTAGCATTATGGTAATCAAGAGGAGAGGATATCGGAAGCCTGCGTGATTACCCCTGTCACTGACTGGCAGGAGCCATTTAATGTTTTAATTTGTATTTTAAAAAATGACTGGAATACTGCTTAAGGTTTAAACTTAGATCAAAAAGCACAGTTACAGTAAAATGCTTCAATTAATGTATTTGTTAAAAGACCATGAGCTTCAGCTTTTGTTTAAAACGTTAAATCAACTCCCCTATTGTCATGAGTAATAGAGAAGTTCAGTCCTTTACATCTGCCAAAAAATGAGGTGATGTCAATATATTAAAGTCAAAGTTTTTACTGGAAGAACTGGCTGAATTTTGTCAGGGTGGAAGTGTCTGGCAGACAAGGACGACTGTTGCTCCCACTGTCTGACCTAGAATTGAGTCATTGAGTACACCACAGTCACTTTTTCTGTTATTTGACAGGCAGGATGAGAGCACAGCCACAGAGAAACCAGACCCCCCCCCCCCCCCCCCCCCCGTCTCTGAAGCCAAGTAAAAAACCTTGGGATCATTAATGGCCAAATGTTGTAATCTCACATCACCTCCCTGTTTCTGAATCCATCATAAGATCACTTAACACAAATAGTTTCAGTGCTGTGTGGTTCAGAAAATTGTTATTCTTACAAAACGTCATTGCGTTCACTGAGCAACCACAACTTTCTTTAAAACCAGATTCTTTAAAATCTTGCAGATAAAAGGCAGTTTAGATACATGCCTGGAGGTATTGAACATGGGTGAGTCAAGGTTATGCTTCTTTAAACGAAGCTGGATATTTGCCATCTTAAAAGACTAAATGAGGAACTTTCTTTAAAGGATGTCTAGTGGGCTGGTGGATGGTCTGATTTTTTCAGGGGTTTTTTTTTGTGAACAGCTGGTATTGAAGAGACTGCAGAGTTCTGCCCATGTTTTGTTTTTTGTTTTGTTTTATGGGTTGTTTTTTTTGTTTTTTTTAATTTAGATTTTTTTTTTCTCTTTGGATGCACTTACTACAGGTAAAACTTTGATTTTTAATTAAAGTATTTTGCAAAACTACCAGTGTAGTAGAAAACAAATAAGTCTACACACCAAGCGGCTCCCATTTAGAAGGATTTTAAATGCTGAGTGATGTTTCCAGCTACGATTCTTCCTCTTATAGACTTATTTGTTTTCTACTTTGTCAGACGTTTCTTTGGTTCAGCACCTGCTCCATTGGAAGTTGGGATGTACATGTCTTTTGTATTGTTTTTAAAACTAACAACATCACCATCAGCCTCAGCTGTACTTAGAGTTTAATGCTAATTCACAAGTGTTAGCATACTAAAACACTAAAATAGGATGGTGAACATGGTAAACATTAAACCTGCTAAACATCACCATGTTAGCATTGTCGTTTTGAGCATGTTAACACACTCACATGAGCAAAGCTTTGGGCACCTCCAATCTATTTTCAGAGCAGCAGCAAGCCGTTGCTCAGGCTCGCTCAGGCCTCAATGTGCTCCCTGAATGTTGCTGTCACTCATAACTGGACATTTTTTCACACTCCATCCAGAGTTTTCTTGCTCGTTGCGACGTGATGCCTCGCTGCAGCGGTCACGAGTTTGACTCCGGCTTGCAACCCTTTGCTGCATGTCGTCCCCCCACTCTCTCCGTCTCCCCATTTCACACTGTCCTGTATATTAAAGGCAAAAAGCCCAAAAAATAATCTTAAAAAAAAGAAAAAGAAAAAAAAAAAGAAATAGTATACTAAAAAATAAAATACTGACAAATTAAAGGACTGTACATTTCCGTAGCCAGTAAAACAATGTTTGCACCCCATATTTAACAAGGCTTAAAAAATACCTGGCCCAAAGTTGGATCTAATTTCTGACCCTGTGAAAATTGTCACTGCTTGTAGGCAAATTTCCTACTAGCACTCTCAGCACGCTTTAGCAAGTTTTTTGTGTTTTTTTTTTTTTTTATATTTTTAGAAACTCACACTGGCAATCACAACATAACTGGTATTGATATAAAAAAAACAGCAGGAGTATGGAGTAAAAGGACACGGAATCCTGTGTGAACATCTGCTCAGACTTGTCATCAGTGTAATTTGAGCACGGAATGGTAAAAAAATAAAAAAAAGGGGATGGCCGAAGATCTAATAGAGACACGAACCTCTAGTCAGCCATAGTAGATGGCTGAAGCCCATTCCCTGGTAAATGGTTCCACTCCTCAGATAATGAAATCCCTGCCAAGTAAGATGTCAGTGTGTTGAAGAGAAGAGAAAAAGAGAGGAGCACTACTGAGAAACAAAGCCATAAGAGTAGAGAAGAGTGAAATGGAGTGTGTGCGAGAGACTTAGAGAATAAAGCGTTCAACCTGTAAGAGAGAGTGAGAAATAGTTGGACGAGAAGATAGCGGGAAAGGCAGAAAAGCGGAGGGAGGAAAAAGACAGAGAGTCTGTGAATTGATTTCCTCCGAGCCTCGGCCTGGCTGATTGTGCCTCTCCCTGGATGCAGGAGTGTTAAGGCGATTAAGATTACAAATTGTCAATTTAATTCCAGCGCCCAGCGTAATTGTTGGGATACCGCTCTCCTCTCACTGGCCATAAATCTGCTGCACTCTCCTTAAAGAGCAATAATTGGGGAAGCGAGTGTAGCGAGGAGCCACTCTGCCCATCCAGCCAATGACTGAGGTTAATCACAAAGCATTAAACACCTAGTCAGCATCGCCCGAATAGCCACTACTAAACAGTCCTGCCGACCGTCGAACTGCACAAGATATCAGATGAGGACTTCCCAGAGAGCACTGTGAGAGGACGTAGCAAGAAATCCAAGGTGGTGACTGTGAAAACCTTGAGTGACACACGGAAAGTGGATCTAAAAGAAATCGCCGGCCGCCTCCTCATTTTTTCGCCTCTAATTATCTTCGGGGTGGACTCGTTTGTCGTGCAATTGCAGGCAAAAATTCTTGATTTCAGCCTCTGCTGCAACCCCTGGACCGCTCCACCTCCGCAATTACAGATAACCATTCACCTTCCAATAATAGGCAGGGAGAGGGATTCTTAACGTCCCCCTTTACGTTCAGTAATGGCTTAGCTAAAGGCAGTGACAGTCCCCACTTAGATAATGAGGCCAGAATGACAGCATAAAAGCACTTAAACACTGACTAATCTGAAATTAAAATCCCCGCGAGCCACACTTGAGACAAGTTGTGGAAGAAGGTCTGCAACCCGTCTCATGCACGAGGCCGCGAATGTAGGTCACGTCTTATTCTGGCAGATATTCCGGTCCCTCCTGGCAGTGTATTTCTTTAAGCCTTGAATCATTTTGATGCCTTTAGAGGAAAGTATTAATGAGTTATAGTGACAGTTGCATGAGCTGTTAAGCACCTGAATACGGACGGCCTTTGTTCGATGAGGTTTGCGGCCCTCCTGCCTCCACACACACACACACACACACACACACACTGTAGTCACACCTCTTTCTCTCAGTCTCTGTCTTTCTGTCTGATACACACACTCACAAATCCAGCACAAAAACGAGATGTCATGAAGTTCCCCGTCTCAGCATTGCCGGGGGCTGTTTAGCCCAATAGCGCTCTGTAATCATCTCCCACGCAGCAGGTAATGTCAGCGAGCATCTGAGAGTAAGCTTATTCCACCAGAACTGTTTACAGAGGGAATTACAGAGGAGGACAGCGGGAAGATAATCTTTCCCCAAAGCTTCGCCTCGGAGCACTGAAAAAAAGAAACAGTCAAGTGAACACGACTTTTGAAATTGTGACAAAAAAAAGCTTTTATTTTTTTCTATGTGATTATTTACTCAGGGTCTTTTCTTGAGAGAGAGCAATGAGTGGTTGCAGCAGGCAGCAGCCGCGGCCACCTGCATCCAGAGGAGGAACACGATGTTGTCAGGGACGCAAAGAGCTCTGATCTCATCTCGCAATCTCTCTGACTCACGGAAAGAGACTTCAAACCCTGCCTACAAGTCACAG
The DNA here is from genome assembly GCF_006386435.1 of Epinephelus moara. Taxonomy (NCBI): domain Eukaryota; kingdom Metazoa; phylum Chordata; class Actinopteri; order Perciformes; family Serranidae; genus Epinephelus; species Epinephelus moara. The sequence goes on from NC_065524.1 coordinate 11,682,864, forward strand.
ATTAGCACGCGTTAGCCAGGGCCGTTTGAACTGCATTTCGACTTTGATTCGGAGCTTCGGCGGAATGAAAGAGACTGATGGCTGAAATTAAAGTGCGGCAGTTTGTGTGTCTGTATGTGTGTCCTCTCAATGTCAGTCAAAGTAGCCTTTAGTGCTCAGATTTTATTTAGGTCCAAAAGTGACAAACTCTATGTGACTGCAAAATAACCTCGGCCGTATGGACAGTGCTGCCCAAATCACTTATTCAACCAGAGGGAAAACTCTCCGATCCCTAACCGCATCGACTCTGACCAAATGCAGAACAATAAAGCCGGAGCTGAATGGCATTATAATGGTGGCGGTGCACAAAGAGCTCAGCCTTCAGAAAGCTGCACTTATACAGTATTTAGAGACAGAGATGATAGATGGATGGAGGATGAAACATGGCCCTCTCCGTCTCTCCGTTGCAATTACCAGGGCCAAGCTGAATCTCATCTGTCTGCCACAGAAGCACGGTGGCTGACCTTGCCTCTGCCCCCAAGTTATGCTTTCAGAATATCAGCAGGCGGAGGGAGGGGGAGAAAAAAAATGATGAACCCGTTTTTACAAGGACGTTTCTAGATAGATGTATTTTTAACTCCCTGCAGGCTGAGGAGGGGTGCTGAAGGGGGTGCAGGGACTGCCCGTGATATTAGGCCTGAGTGAAGACACGTGGGCCCCAAGGGGCTTGATTGCAGATGACAAGGTTACACGACTTAGAGTCAACCTCTGCTACCTCCACTTAATCATTGTCTCTTGTGTCCTCGTCCCCGCAGACCGCTCCCCTCTGCATCCCGATTCCATCCAGCCTGCTGAGAAGAAAGCTTCCGGTCGGATCACAACGTCTCTTCTTAGGCTCCTAAAGCCTTCTTAACACCTGCCCTTGCCCGCATAATTCACTGTCTCACATCCATTCTACCTTATCCCTGCACATTCACACATACTTTCACACCTTCGCCTCGTTCCCCTCTACCTATAGTGAACGTAAGTGGCTGCAAGAGGTGAGAGCTCCCCCGCGATAACATACAGTAAGTAGGAGGTAATTATCGTCTGGATGGACCGCTGAAGGAGTGGAGGCATGTGGAGGTGTGGATGGAAGAGGGACGGAGGGATTTATTTTTAAACCCAGTGATGACAAAAAGAAGCCGACAGCTAGACTAGACAGAGCGGTCCTGCTCTTCATCAAACACTTGTCTCCTCTCATGACCCTCTCCAACTACGCATTTATCTGAGGGAGAAAACTGTGTTGACAAATCCTCTTGGTTTTTTTTCTTTTCTTACAGAATGTCATGGACTGTACTTTCTTTGTAAGCGATATTGTCCAAAATGCATTTGCATTGGCCTACAGAGATCCGGTTTTGCTGAAACATGTTGTGTCATCATGTTCCGTGGAAAGATATCAGCTTATAGTAAGACATTAATTAGGACTTTACTCAGGCCTGGTTCACATGTATACAGATGTATTTGAAACTGTAGTTTTTCCTATGCATATTGTTCTTTCATTCACGTGCAGACTGCGTTTTGGATCATTGAAAACAGACCTGAGTGTGGTCTTTGGTAGTGTAAACACCAAAGATGCTCTATAACATAAGGTAACGCACTACAAATTGTGCCAATGGTTTGAAATGATATGCACTACCAGTCTCCTAATTGAGCATGCTCATCCCAACACCTCCTTTAGAAGTGTTGTGAAGGTTGTGTGGATGGATGAAAGCAGATTCAAAACAGTACAACACTATACAAACCTAAAGCTTGCTCCTTAATTTGCAACTTGTTTTAATCTGCTAGCTTTATATCTGCTATCTTAACCCAGTACAAGATCATATCAGTCTAATTACATTTTCTTTTCCCCCTTCAAAAACAGTTAAATGATAACAATAATAGTATTATATAGCAAAGAAATACAAGTTTTATTTTAGTTTTAACTTTTAATTCATGCTTTAAATGTCTGTATATCTGGTTGGAAAGCAACGTCGGACTCGACAGCACTGCAGTGAAACTGGACCAGCACCAGAGAGGAGATTCTGTGCTGCCAGATCTCAAGAGAGTGAGAGACAGAGACAGGTCTCAAACAAAGTTAATTTTCTCATGATTTGTCTGTCTGAAAAATGCCATTTTAGTGTCAGAATGTTCGGAAGATTTGTGGATTGTCCAATATTTGCCTCTGTGACTGTGGGGTGAAGAAAATTGGTCACAATCTGTACTCATGCACACTTTTCCCATTTGAACGAATAGACACAGGTATGCTGCTAGTTTCCCAAAGGTGCGGGGCAGTGGTAAAACCCGCATGGCACAGATACAGGAAATTACTCTAAAGCAAGCCATCCCGGTTTATCAATGATCTCTGTAAACACTAACGCATCCTGATGTGTTCCGACAAGGACTGTGTCATTAATGTAGGACGTAGTGATTGTTTTAGCAATACTCTATAACTTGCCCATTTTATAACGAGTTGGATAAATATATCGCATGATTGTTTTGCCTTATGAAAGGAGACGTGATGTGACTAGCGTGCACGCTAGCGAGCTAGCCAGAGTCTGAGTAGTAATTGTGCACAAGGCCTTTTGAACCTCTAGGTTAAATTACATACGCAGTAACCAAATCTGAACATAAGTGTTCACCTGGAGACGCATGATGGACACGTTTGAATGGCAATGTGTCTCAGCTGTCCACTAGTGTTCGGATCACCAAAATGCATGTACATTACATGTACATGTAAACAGGCTCATCTACTTCTTTGATTAGCTTTAGGGTTATAAAGCTACCTGTTGGTCTGGCATGCTCTTGACAGCGCTTCAGTTGTGTTTTCATTTTGCCAAGATTTTTTTTTTTAACAGTGCTGTTGTGCAGCGTGAGAGAAAAACCTTGTTTTCACAAATACCGATGTACATGTGGACTAGGACTTACATAGACATTTTACCAAAGTAGGCTACTGCTGATCTGAGGGCAGACATAATACATTGGTATGGCTGGCACGCACCTCTGTTTGGTGTAGTTACCTTAAATGAGCTTTATATGTTATTTAGAGCATATCTATGCATATCTATGACTCAGAGGTTGTCCGCACACAGCTATTAACATAGAGGTGGTTGGAGCCAGCAGCTAGCCGCGAACAGTGCTAATGTAGCAGATAGAAAAATGACTGGAAATCACTTTTGTAGTTGTGATATGTGTCCCATTATAATATGTAATAATTCTACCAAAATCCTTCACCTGTTCTGTTGTTTCAAAGTTATTCTGCTTGGTAGTGGAAGTACTGTAATTGTTTGTGTGACTGCGCCCTCTGCTGACTGTGAGTAGATTTCCCGCGCTAATTCCGGCATCACGACGGTCTGCAGTAAACTTGGCTGCGAGAGGTATGTATTCACAGTAGCGCGATTACAAACTGAGAATTTTAACTTCTGATGTTGATTTAAGTGCACAAAGCACCTTATTGACGTAGAATGTTATTCGAGTAGATTATTTGAGTAGTTTTCTGTTGGGCTGAGTAAACTAGCTAAACCATGTTTTTCCTGTGCATATGTGCTGGTGTCCACCATTTCATCTTCACATGGTATGCATGTTTAAGCTTGTCTTTTTGTTGTGTTAAGGCCAAAACACACCAGCGGCGTACGACGCGCGTCAAAACAGCTGCCCCCATTATTTTCTATTTACAAACCCACACCGGCGGCGGCTCAACGCGCGTCAACGTGCCGCACCGCACACTATTGTCCTATTTTTCCAGCGTCACAGCCCTTGAAAAAGCGCTATTTTGTACTTCCCAGCCTAGCGGACTGGAGTGTGCTATAGAAATCTCGTTGATGCCCCGCAGCGCGACGCTTTTTGTGTGTGTTGGGGGCGGCACTTGACTCGCATCAATGACACCGCCGTCATATGACGCCGCCGGTGTGTTTTGGCCTTTAGGCGTGTTGTTGTGAAGATAGAATACACATGACAGCGTTTTGCTCTCTGTGGACTCAAAACAGGTGCATGTGTATGTGCTGTACTCCCATTACCATGTTCTGCAAATGTATTTTTTAATCTAGAGTTTCTATATGAAGTGACTGTGATGCAGGATAGTTTTCCTGACAGCTGTTTTTATTGAATATGTATTTTTTGTGTCCGCGTTAAATAAAAAAAACTAAAATTAAGCCTGAATGAATAACAAATGTTCTTACTTTGTGTCCCTATTAACATTCAGTCAACTGTCATGATAACACAACTGATTTTAGGCTTGGCTCATTATAACACCATTAGTTAATAAATCACCTTGATGTATTTAATATCAAGTGCAGAGTAGCAGTGACCAGCTAGCCAGTGGTGTGCACACATGGGGACTCACATGGACTAACATGCATGCACACAATAATGAGCAGAGAGGTAGCGAATGGTTGTTTGCTGCTTAATGCTCTGAATATCATAGAGAGTTACTTTAACAGACTGGTTTTATATTTTACATACTACATAAAATATAACTATATCTTAACACATCACAAAAATGCCATATGTGCAATGATCTCCCATCCAGTCTCCATGAGAGACATTTTTTGGTTGTCCATCTGACTGAACAGCTGCACTTTTATTTTAATCAATACAGCTGTCTAGACAGGTCACACAACAGCTCACATGTCTTTTCTATCATTTAATGGGTATTCAATGGAAGGAGCAGCATTGGTGGGGGCATGCCTCTTCAAGCACCAGTGAGACAATGAAATCCAGTTAGAGTAACAGAGAAATGAGACTGAAGGCCTATTAGATGCCAAAGCACTGGGCAGTAGTTTATAATACTACGGGAGAGGATTTAACAACTTAGGGGGAGAAATGTTTACAGCAACCCACAACTCTTTCAATATCATGTCACATCATGGTTTAAGCCGATGCATTTTCAGGTAATCTATTGTAATGCAGAGTGAAACTATAGCTGAATGGATCTTTTTCAGAGCAGACATTTGGACTTGTCAAACACAGGTGTGTTAACATTATCTGTTGCATTGCATTGCAGTAATTACTGGGCCAGAACCGTGGTTTATGTCATTAGTTCCACCTGTGATTTTCCTGCCGTGGCAATTCAAAATGTCAGCTGTGAAAAGCTATATTAAAAAAAAAAAAAAAAAAAAAATCAGATTAATTTGTTAGCAATGTAAAGTACAAAACAGACATATTTCTGACGGGGAAAAAAAGGATGTGTGGCGATGTACATCAAATAAACACGTCAGTCAAAGCTTATCTCGCTCTCTCCAGTTCACCCTCAATAACAGCAGAAGAGCCTTTTGTCTTTTCTATGTATAAACTCTGACAGACACAAGAAAAAAACAGCATGAGAGAGAAAGAACCGCCGCTTTTAAGTCTTCAAGTATCTCAAATGGCAAGGTCGTTATTCATGGATGAAACACAACCATTAACATTTCTATTTCCTTCAAAAATCTTACGTCTCAATCACGCTTATCTGACTGCACAACCAATCGATCTTCTTAAAACTGAACTTGCAGACATTAAAGAGACTGGGCTATTTTCTCCTCTCAAGAGCTGAATCTATGCACGCACACAAGGAATCATACTACACTCGTTCTGGTTTTTCACTTTCTTTATATGCAAAAAGAGCTGTTATCAAAATTCCTATTCTCACATAGTCTTGTAAAGTCATAAAGCAATGTGTAAAAATTAACATGCTGGACTTCTGTTTGCATCATTGCGATTAAAACCTCACTTTAATGTAATTAGGTAAATGTGTTTACATGCGCTGAGTATTAATCAGGCACTTCTGAAGCGCATTGATATTTGTCACATTACTGTGATATTAACAGCAAGTAATTGTCATCATTTGAGTACAGCCAATAATTAAACTATTATGTGTAGGTAAACACAGTCTGCCATTAACATTGTGTGTCACTGTGTTTTATCTCTCACTCACACATTTTCTCACTTTTCTCACTTTGTACTCACTGTCTCTCTGTTTTATTCAGACGCCGTCTGTCTGTCTGTCTCTCTGTCTGTCTGTCTGTCTCTCTCCGCATCCATCCTCTCCTTTCTTTCCCCCTTTTTTCCATCAAAGGATCCATTTTCCATTAACAGGATTCCAGAGCTGTCGATGGTCCTTGACAGCCCAACTAAAAGTTCTTAAAGTAACCTGCTACTATTTCTCTTTCTACCTGGATCACTCACGTTTTCCCCAGTCTCTTTCCATTAGAGGCAGAACCTCAGACCACCTTTCTCTCTCAGTTTTATTAAAAGAGGCTGCTATAAGTTTCCAAGGACAGTTCTGAGTGATGGAAAAAATGATAAACTTTATTCAGCGTATTATAATTGAAACAGATATGCTCTTAAGACAAGTAGTGCTGTACATTCTTCATATTATCATCTAGAACAGTGGTTCCCAACCGGGTAGTCACGGAGCACTCTTGATTTTAAGGGGTGTAATTTTAATGTGTTATCTGTCAAAGTCTACAATGGAACAAATATGGGTCCCTCAAGAAAAAGGTTGGGAACCACTGATCGAGAAAAACTCAAAGTGTCCCACAGTGACAATGAATGGGAGACTGACTGGTTTTTATCATACATGTAAACAGTCAAACATCACATCCGGTTTCCACATTAAATCTTAGGATGCCTTTTAGCTAATAAAGTCTTTTGTAATGTGTAAATTGGTTGCTAGGAAATAACAATAGCATCATCCAATCAAAAGCATTCAACTATGTAAAAAGAAGTTACTGTAGTATCGCAATGTTGTAGCGTAACTGCATTAATATCAGTTCTATGCAGCCAAACGATATATTAAACTTCGTAAATGTACACTGAGAAATTTGTGTGTCGGAGCTGGTATTATTCATGCAGTGTAGAATGAACCTGAAATTTTGAATTATGGACATACATGTTATTTTACATCATTATTAAACCTTCTGACCATAGTCTATATCAAGGGTGTAGGTTACCATATAGAACATGAGAAAATGTCCCTACAAATATTTGGGTGAACCTGTTAGTATTATCTTCATCCCACCAGCTCTGTGTATGAAAATATGGGACAAATCATCTTCATCGTATTAGGGATAGTGCATATTTTTCATATTTTTCAATACAAGACAAAGCCATATTATGCCTAAAGTCTAAAGTGTTTTCAGTTAGTTTCCGTATTCCACCTCAGATGGAGAGCTGCGCACAGCTGCTTAACCTTTGTCTCTTCCAGGGAGAGTCCTAATGGCATTCTGTGCCTGTCAGGCAGTCTGAAGGAAATACTTCCACATCAGCACAGCAATAATGTAATGCACAGCAGACTACAGGGCAGTTAGATTCTTGAAACAGTATGACTTTATTCACTTTAAATTATATTATATTATATGATTTGAATGTGCAGAATGTTGAACATGAGCAGAAATCTCTCTGAAACACATATGAGCTATTAAAGTCAGGGGTTTATAAATTAATTCAACTGAATTAATTTGTCATTGATATTAATAATGTGCCACATGCACATTAAAGAGGTTATTTCCCAAACAAAAGACACAAAGGAGGAGGGAAAAGTACAATATGCCGTCATGTGACATCAGTTGAGAAGTTGATTGACAAAAGAATAGATATTTGAAAGCAATACAGAATGCCCGAGAGCCATACTGCATTTTATTCTATTATAGCCTATTTTAATATTATAATATACTAATATACTATATAATATACTTCATAAAATGAAGTGTTGATGCTCAAAGTTCCCTGGAGGAGACCATCCGCTGAATATGTATCCCTATTAATGCTGAAATGAAAACTATGCACTCGTTCCATATTACCTATTTTATTTTTCAATCTAATCAAGTCACATATTAGCAATTTAACATTAGCTTTGCTTGTTAGTTATACCTGGCAGTATGTGGATGTGAATTTTCAAACAACTAATCTCTAAATTAGAACTAGCTTTAATCTAATGATGCAAAAAATCCTGTGCAACAAAATGCAATCAGATATCACAGCTCTGCAATAGCCTTATGATGTTTGAATATTAGATTTGTATTGAGATCATTTTAGAAGTGTTTTTTAAGTTTGTGGTTATGTTGTACAGGCCTGCATTATTCTGTACAGTGATGTCCACTCTCCACTGTCTGCTGTATCTTCTTCAAGTTTTAAGAGAACGGTAGGATGTGGGTTAAGTTTAATTAAAAAGTGATCAATTATGCATTTGGAAACACAGATAGCCACAGATGCACCCCAGTGTTTTAGTCTCTTAAAACTCGAAACCAGTTTCAGTCATTTAATTTTAGATGAAAAGCTGTGTTCAAACTGTGTCCTGAACTCCCACTTATTGTAATGCTACACTTGAGCACAACAAAAATACAGGGTTTCACTAAGATATTGTGCTGTGCTGTGTTTATTCTGTTATTTTGTCCATGAAATTCTGCCTTTGTATTTGCTTTAGCCTATAATGATGTTATCCAGGAGTGGTTTCTCAGTAATTCTGACTTGAACCAATACTGCCTACTAATTATATAATTGTATACATCGATAAGTTAAAGCAAATAATTGTCAATTTCCACTTCAGCTGCAGAAAAAGAAAACAATGCACTTACTTGCTTTTTCAGTTCATCAATTATGTCTGGTAGCAGCGTCTCCTCCCTCCCCAGCTCAGGTGTGGTCACGATAAAGTCTACGTCATGACCAAACTCCTTCCCCCTGGAGATAAAGATACAGCAGCGTTACCCACACACTGTGTCCAGGAAATAATGAAAAGAATTATCTTTCAGTCACAGCCCTTAACTGATGAAGAGGGAAGGTGGCAGACGGGGCTATTAAAAGCACAGGCCATGCTAATGACACTGACTTTTTTCATTTTTCTAACAAGTAATTTGTCCGAAGTTGTTAAGTGTAAAAGCTCCGTTTTGTTGCCTCAGCTGTCAGGGCTTTAACTTTTATGAGAATCATCATTTTCTGCTTGGATCAGTTTCATAAAGCAGACCCATATGGAGCCTGACTGCGCTTACACAATGCATTTTCTCCGTCAGCACAACGGCACTGTAGGGTAAGTGATTATTAAATGATTATCAGGCAGGAACATATACAATGAAAAGCTCAGCAGAGAACCATATGTGCCTGAGATATGTACACAAAAGGCATATCAAAGCTTGTGTCTGGAGTCAGCTTACTGAATCAATTACAACAAACAGATTTCACTCCTGTTAGTCGGGACAGTGATGTCTCCATTTCTGGAGATGCACCTTGAGATGATTGATGTCTAACAAATTATTTCAGTAGCCCTTTCACTCAGTGGGTTGGTGATAGCAGGTTTATAGTATCAGGGTTGAGATTCTAGTTGTGTCTTCAGTGAAAACTCTGTCAGAGTGTGTAATGAGGAAAAGTAAAATGTGAATTTGCCACTAGGAGGCTGTGAGTTTCTAAGATCCCAAGGTGATGTTCTGTTGATCTGTGCTTCCTTGTTGCATCCTCATACTGTAGAGTAAATATATAATTAACCTAACCTGTACTTGATCATGTTGCACAGTCCACTTGTATTAAACTTCCTCTACTGAGTAGAAAGGGGTCAATGGTACACATACAGTACGCTTCTTGAATTCATTATCCCATTAGTGACTGGCTTTCTGACTGAGAGCAACAGTTAGCAAGCTAGTTAGCTAGATATTGAGACTGACTACTGCTGATATGTACTCGGCTGGCTAACTCGTTAATAGTGAGCCTGCCAGCTTCACCAACTGCAACAATGGCTGGTATTGTTTTTACCTTGTGAGTCTGTTTGTGTGTGTGTGTACACATGTGTTGTCATAGCAAAATGTGGTCCCTTGAGACCAGGCTAGCCATTACAAAATATGGGCAGGGGGACAACAAATATAATTCTAATTATTCATATTTACATGTGTTTTGCATCTACTCGGTGTTAAGACCTTATTTTCTTACTGGAGGAAAGGAAAGGTAGTTGCATGTTCATCCTGGGCTGAAAAAGTGCCCTCCAATGAGTGATTAGAGGAGAGTAAAACCAAACGCTGATTGAAGAAATGTCTGCAAGGTATTAATTAAATCATGAGATCAAATCACGAGTGAACAAATACAATTTTTTTTTACTTTTTTACTTTCACTCAATCTTGAGGGCTACTTTAATCAAACATTGGTCAAATTGTGTGCAGAACTGAAACAGAGTAAAGACTACATGGTTGTCAACTTACAGTTTTCCAGTCATACCCAATTTATGCAATTCCAAAGCTGTTTAGGGACTGTTTAGGATGTAGAAATGTTTAAATATTTGAAACCACTCTGAAAAATGGCATTGTCCTTTTTCCCTCACCAAAATTTAGCACAACTTTGCAGCATTACTTTGCCCCCTCTCTGACAACATAGCATAACATGGTTGGTACCCATGGATGCCTTCGGTCCTCTAGTTTGATCTGATACTGTACCTGTGTCTGTAGCTTTAAAACTGAGCCCAATACAGCAGGTTTTATTTGCTCACATAACTCTGCCTCACTTCTCACCTTCAGCACTGTCTGTCATACCTGGTGCTTCCTCACATTAATTTACCAGACATTTGGCCATTGCCTCTCTGCTCCTTTTATTGTCTTGTTCTCTCTCTACGCTGGCTTTTCTTTTTGGAGCCCCTGATTTTTGATGAGGCACTTTGACTGAACTAGTCAGGCTGCAGTTCATCTCACGTGTTTACATTAGCAGCGCTTGTTTGTTTTGCGTATCATGCATCAGACCCCTGCTGTCAGATGGGTCACACCATTTCACAATACCTGTGGGGGGTGGGAGTATCAGATGGCACATTAAAAATGTGTTTTCATGATAAAAGATAGATTTATTTATCCTGTAAATACATATAATTGATATAAGTCAACCACTGACCTTTAAAGTTTACGAGCTCTAAAATGTGCAGTTGTCACATTAGAAATAAACGAGGCATTGAGAGTGTTTTGAGTGGAAAACTTATGAAGTTACGCAATAAGTCATTTTCTGCCAGCATTCCTCTCTCGCCCTCTTTGCAACAACAGTGTTGCCTTTTGCTGTAATAATTTTTTCGTGTTCCTCATAGCTGGAAGGAGGCAGCATGCAGTCAGTCCGTGATGTGCAGTAGAAGAGTCAAATGACACGCCAAATATCCCTTTTTATGGGACTGCACACTGAGCCTGAAGAAAAAAATCCAGGTTAACAAAACAAGTTGCTACCCATGGTATCCGTTATCTCTGACTGGGGCTTTAGGCTTGTCAAGTCAGCTAAGGCAAAAAAGGAACCTGGCTATGTCGTACTTGCTTTGTGTTACATCCCTCTGTTCTTCAGATTGTCACACGTGCACCTCCAGTTGACACGATTTCATTATAACATTTAGCCAAACCCCATGAGTCTAACTGTGAGGTCATGTGTGCTTTTCTGCTTAAACCCAGATTCAGGCAAGTACAGTGTTGAAGTTTCCTAAGAAAGTCTCAGTAATTCAAATGAGCACAGGAACATGTATCTGGTAGTTAAGGATTCACTGGCTTTTATAGTTTGGTCAAGGAGGAGGAAGGCCAGTACTGGTGTTATGTGATCCCATTTACACTGTCAACCCCAATCCATCCATGACACAGGATTTTAATGTAAAGTCTACACAAATAACCCAGACTGTCAAAATGACATAAAAACTTAATGTTCACTTGACACAAAAACTCTTGAGAGCTTGACATAGTTTGTTTATGTTAAGTCAACAATTTTTGAGTTAATTTGACTAAAATGTACTTCCGCCTCATTAGTTTAAGGCCAATAAACAACACAACCATTGTGCAGGTATTGTGGTGTTTTGGGGCTAAATGGATGGAGTTTCCCAACATGCCATGAGACAATGTGTTTAAGGCCATAGGCCGAAGAAAATGGTGTTTAAATGTGTTCTAAATCCATCACAGTGACCATTATGCAGTGATTTATGTTTATGTATTTCACAATGGTTCTGTTGGGGTACTGTTAATGTTGTGGTAAAAGACATTTTGCACCATGATTTAGGTTGTAGACACAGTTAGTGACCTCCCGCCTGTGTGGATATTAGCATGCCTAAAGTAAAGTTGTGCTGAGGTAAAATAAAGAGCACTTCCTGGTTTGAAATTAATCTCTTTGCCTTATTTTTGCAGTGTAGAAACCCAAGCTAGCAACATTATAATAACATTGTTCAATGAAATAGAAAAAAGGGTTGTAGTATGTGTACTCTATATTTTTATATTTATATCACATAGAATTAAACGCTCAAACAACAGCAAAAAATATGTTAAACTGACAACTGTCAGACAAGGGTCATGTGATGCATTTACTTTGTGTATAGTGTACTCAAAATTTTTATGTTACTGTATTGTACGACACTAAAAGGTTTGAGTGCAAGCTGTTTCCAAAATAAATAGTCATCTCCAGAGGTAATAAAAGCATTAATCACTCTCTGGAGATCTTTGGGAGTGAGATAGGCCTGTACCTTGGCTAAAACTGGAAAAAGCTAGTTTTGACAGCCAAACTAATTTGCTTATCAAATTTGGTCTGTACTTTGGCATTTAAATGAGAAAACAAGAAAATGGATGCCTACTAAAATGGTGGCAAACTCAGCTGAATTAGAAACTGCTGGGTGTAAATATGAGAGTGAATGTGTTTGTGAGCCCTGTGATTGACTGTCACCTGTCTAAAGTGTTTCCTCTCACTCAGTGCATTCTGGGCTGCAGAATGACTCAAAAAGCAGTCGGATGGAATGATGAAAACAAAACAGTGGCTTCCTGTGAATACAGTAACCCACTAAAACAACCTCATATTGCAGCTTTTTCCACAGTTATGACAGTGAGAACAATGCAGACACAAACACACACTCATATGACAGAAGCTTTCCCCCGCCAGGCTGTGGCCTCAGCTTTGGCCTACGCCGGTGCTACCTGCTAAAAGGCCAGGCATCATTTCAAACTGTTCGTTACTCAACACCCACTGACACACACGCACTCGCAAACCTTTTGATAAACAATAGGCGAAATCATGTGCACTAAAGTGCCAGCAAGGCGAAATGGAAACGAATGATGGTGGCGATATGGCTACAAAGAAGCCTCGGCTGCCTCGAGCCTCCGTGTTTGATCTCTCCTCGCCGCCTCTAACAAATGAGTGACGGCAGCGAGAGAGAGGAACATTAAAGGAGGCTGTGAATGGCTTGTGGGAAAGCTTCGAAAGGTCACCGCAGCTAATTCAGGGAGCAAGGAAGTATTAGAAAACAGCTATTAGAGCTCCACAAGGCATGATAATGTTAATGGTTAGCGTTAGTGGCAGAGAGCATGTACCCCTGTGGCATTAACAGAATGAGTGCCTGGCTTCACTCAGGTTCACTCAGCAGATGCTGCTTTAGTCACAGTCATTTAATTTGCACTCTGACTGTATGTAATTTATTCTCTTTCTAAAATAATAGAAGATGTGGGAGTGCTCACTTTTACGCTTGTGTTTACACTCAGTGGTATTTATGTAGGTCTTTATGTGAAAAGTTGACACTTCTTTAATGAGTTGACTGGTAGGACACAGCTATTTGAGACTGCATCACAGATTTTCCATCTGCTGAATGAGCAACTTTCCCTCCGAACCTTCCGACGCTCTTAATTGGCAGGGCTGAGATTCCACAACACTTCCAGCTCGTGCAGCGCGCTCAAGTTGTTAAGTGAATCTCACTGCTGGCCTCTGCTGCGCTGGCAAAACTCACTCGAGTGCACTGCATAGATGTGTGCCATGAATAGCTAAAAAACCAAAGCGGGCGAGGGACAGAGTTATCATCAGCATAAATTCAGTGCACCTCCAATCAGAGCTTAAAAACAACTTGATTTTATCCAAGCCTGGGAAACATGGGAATTGGTGTTTATTTGAGGAGAAGACACCGTGGCGTTACGCTTTTTCAGCTCCCTCCTGATTGCACTGGAGCATTAGTATGTGTTGGGTCTGTGCACCTCCTCTAGTCAGCGGAAAAGTAGACGACAGCACGTCAGGCACATTCTCTCCAGGAAAGAGGGTGTTTTTTCTTCTTCTCTGCCTCTAATGGTGCACCTTCAGAACGCTGTTTTTATTCAGCATTAGGCATCCACTCCTGCTCAGCGGGAGATATGGCTGGGGAGGTTTCGGCTGAAAATATTAGCTTTGATGGGCTGTTAACACACTGTGCACAGTAACATCGCCAGTGTTTCTTTAAATTAAGTGCAACAAAAGAGCAGAGCAGTTGGATTTAGCCAGTCTACTATTTTATTGCGTGAGGGAAAATGTTAAATTATTAATCCTTTCAGCACAAAGCCTATAAAATATACATAGTTATTTACAAATTTGTGTGGACGACACGGCGACATGTATAAATAATACAGATGTGGGAAGTGTTGCTGCTGCTGGAAATTTCACAGAATGCATTTATCTGCAGGAAGGAGAGTTGGGCAGCAGTCAAAAGTGGCTGGTCAGGGAAAAGAAACAGGTTTGTGCGCACTGATGCGTCACTTCACCTTGTATCTCTCTTGCCATCTGAAGTTTCTTGCTAACACAGAAAAACAAGGTGATAATCAGGAAGATATAACAAGAAAAAGCACTAAGTGCGAAGCGTACATGGGCTATACCTCATGATCAGACAGCTTGTTTTGCTTTCTCCCCCTGCGAGCTGATAATAGAGTTGGTTTTAAAAGTCATGACACCCTGAACTAAACTGATAAGGATTACTTATCTCTGTGGTTGTTCGAGGGAAACAATGCAGCGGGACTCAGCCCCTGTTTGAGGATTTGCGAGCAGACACCATCGGGCCCCTCATCAGTGTCACTTTGAGTCGTATTCCAGACAATCTGATGTTAAATAAGATCCACAGCGGGGACTTGCTGGCTTCACGCTAAAATAAATACACACTCCGCTGACACCGTGTGAGCCTTTCACACGCAGTGGTGGTAGAAGCTGTATTTTCAAGCCTAATCTATTTTTAATCCTCCCCCCAACAAAACCGCTTTAAGACTCGTCACCCGCCTTCCACAGCTGTCCTTTCAATAAGGCTAATGTCAGTGGCATCAACAAATCCTCGCCATGCTGTTTCCCTCTGAAGTGGGTGACAGCTTGAGTTTACTGGAGCGCGGCGTGTATTCCATGAAACTTTTGGGAGCTGAGTTGTTTCTTTGTGTGTATGTTATACAGAGATGAAAGATTTGCCAGAGCCGAGTACATCTATTTAAAGAGGTATATAGTATATGTGCTTCTCCATTTTTGACAAGGGCTATCGGTTGGAAAGATGAAGCTAATAAGAGACTACATCACGCTGGAAATTATAGGTAATTAAATCGAGCTTTGACAGGACTTTAGTAGGGAACATTTTCAAATATGTCACACTGGAGAGAATTAGTGGGTTATTAGCGTTGCTGTTGGCATCTTAGAGAGCATGTGAACTATTTTGGTGTAATAGGCCTTATAACACCTCCCGCTGTGTTTAAACCATGTCTGGAGAATCTGCTTTTCAGCAAGATAAAGGTAAATGACTTACTTACTGACTGATAATGTACAAGTCATCGTTCTTCAATTATAGCTCCGCGTGATTCCAATTAGGTCTCACGTAATACTCCCCACGCCTGCACCAAATATGAGAGGAGGTAAATGTGTGTGCTTCATCTCCCTGAGTTTGAAGCCATAAAAGCTTCCTCACAGGCCCCCTTTACGCTTCACAGCCGACTCCTGGACCATAAATCTTGCGCTGTTCCTCCCCTTCATTCTTGATGTTAACTATCCATGATGCTCTAATCACTTTCCTCATCTCTTTTACCACATTATCCCCTTGAGGAGCAGTTATTTACATAATCAGATATCATTCCAGCTGTCATTTATCCTTTTGAAGATAAGAGATATTGGATCTATTTTTTCTTGTGCTGTTTGATATCATCTTTACTTAAGAAAGTTGTAACTGTTGAGACTAATTTAATATACACCACAGTCCAGGCTTTAAACACAGGACAGGACTAGCATTACCTGGGGAATTCATGACATAGACACCACCCCACTACGTCTGCGTTTTGTGGGGCATAAACCCAGGTAGTAAAGACACTGGACACAGGTCTGGATTGTCTGTTTATTAATACTTTTAAAGGTGTGGTCGGTGTAATGTGTGCCAGTCAAGGCTGGGTTTGGATAACTGTCAAAATAAAATGATAATCTTAATTCTTGATCAGAGGCAGAGAAAAGGCACAGAGAAAAAACCCAAATCACATGCTGATTTGCATGGGGCTAATTATGACATGACCTCTGTGTTCAGCAAAATATGGTAGGTATTTGGAATTTTTCCTTGCCAAATTATGAACATGGCAGATTTGCACAGGATTAAGATCATAGATGACCTCTGCAACTTTTTCAAATAGTAGAAATGCCCAGTTAATAATATTTCTGTGCAAATAGGGCTTTAGTTGCACATGAGAGTGGAAATAACAATCTTCTTCTCACAAATGAAAAGTTGAATTCATAAAAACAACCTACACTAAGGTTTAACAGCCGTGCCTGGTTTGGTAGGACCAGTAGCTTATGGTGGCATTAGTTAAAGCAAACTTTAGGTAAATATTGCTGTATAATACACATTATGGAGTCAGTCCAGTGACTGTATAGCCATGTCCCAAACAGTGCTGGACAGTAATGCATTACATAGTAATACTACAGTATTGTGATTTCTTTCTTTTGTTTAGGTGGTGCGTAGTGAGTAGTTTAAGCAAATAATCAGGCTACATTATAGTTACCAGTCACACTCTGTGACCTTGACCATTTGGAGCTCAGCTGTTTGCTGTTTCACTGTGAGTCTGATTAGAGGTTGATTTCAGGTTGGTCTCCCTGCTGTTTTTAGCTGGCTTGTTAACATTACCCTCTGCTAAGAATCACCTGACTTTTTTTAAAGATGGACGGTGCATGGACAGCAGCTTCACTGTGAGGACAGACCTTAGAGTGCTGTGGGCAGTCACTGGTGTTAGCTTATTGCTAAACTTGCTGCTTTTTAAACTGCAATTCCTTGTTTTTTTGGTTTGGTTTTTATATGGTTTAAGAATAAGTCACAGCGACGTCACCCACTGGTTTGTGGACTCCCATTTTGAAGCTTTGAGTTTAGCATTTTGGCCATCTTGGATTTTGGAAACTGTTAGAGCTAAAACTAACGCTAGCTGCTTGCTAGGTTATCACGGTGCATTTACAGCTAGGGTTAACTGTGATAATGCTAATGCTAATTTTCACAAGCAAAGAAACGGCTTGAAACCATTAAAACAGACTGTACTTCCTGGAAAAACTACACATTCAACTCAAAGGGTCTTTTACTACAACAACAAGACAAGACTTTTAAATGCTACAATTTAGTTTCATGAACTGAAAACATACTGAAATAACCAAAGCTGTGCCCTAGCCTAGAATCTGTGAATCTGGGGGCCAAGGTTACATTACCTAACTAACAGCATCATAGCAACTTAATTATGTGTTACTTTAAGCCTTAATAAAATTTGAACAGGTGATTTATATAAAAATGCAACCCTCAAACAGTTGTCATGAATGTTGACCAAGCTGTAAACATGTTTATTTATGCTATAAAGCTGGGCGTTTGAACCTGGGTGTCTATAGAGATTCTTGGAGTTAGCCTCAAGTGGCCATTAGAGGAACTGCAGATTTTGACACTTGCACGTTGGCTTCAATTTTAAGGTTGCTGCTTGCTTATACAATCATTGTTATAAAACAGTAAATTATGCTCATTTGTTACACACAAACTGCAAAAAACAATATACTAAAAAGGTTAGCATGTCCTGTTAGTACAAAATTAAATTAGTATGTAGTATGAAATGGCACGCAGCTTATGACAGATCTCCACTTGCGCTACAGTTTAAATAGCTTAGCATTTTAGGTTCTGGTAAATTGTTGCTAAGTGTCACTTGCCACAGTGGTCATTGTTTAGTAGAAGTTGCTTTGACTCACTTTAAAATTCAATCTATTTTTTTTTTTTTTTTTTTTTTTTTACCATACTTTGATAAACAGGAATATGTTAGAACACAATGAAGAGAGAAAAGGGAAACTTTCATATGTTTTTCGGAGAAAAAAGATAACTCTGCCTGGCAACATGTAATGTTTGTAGCCTGGGCACTATTAAAGACCATCAGCTAAGCTGTGGCAGCTCTGTCACCCCTGTTGAGAAGCAAGCGCCTGTCCTTACTGCCAGACTGCTTTTGAATTATTTACCGCACACGCCACTGGTTATGGCTGGATTTTTACAACACCACAGAGCAGAGTGCTCCACGCTTACTCAGGCACAAAGCACCGCACATAAAAAAAAATATAATAAAAAAAAGAGCAGCACAAAGAGGTGGCAACAGAGGGAGGCACCGGCTGTGAGCAAATAGTTGCACTCAGTAGGTAGCTTTACAAGAGCACTCACCATGCATTCTGAGATTGACAATTTCAATTTCAACAACAAGTAGAAAAGTTTAACGTCTTAATGTAAATGCAATACTATGATTGGAATGACCTGTGTGATTCAGTTTTTTATGATTGAGAACAAAGAGATCATGATCATGTACACATTTGATCTACTAATTCATCCCAACTGCAGAATGCATCTCTAATGCTGCTAGCTATGCAATGCAATCAGTGTAACTTGTTGTGCGTAACTGCACTTAGTAAAGTTTGCACGCCTCTTGAGACTTTTCTAATATCTTTGCTTTCCCCTGTGCATAACCAAAATGATTTTAACAACAGTGGAAAACAGGAAAAAATGCAGGATAGGAAGTGCTGCTCTTATTCAACTCCCATATCACCACTGAGAGAAGGAGACAAGTCATGTACCTGCGAAAGCCACCTGTCAGTGCAAGTATGGCGGCCGGTGTGATCGCATGGACAGCTTCGTCAATAATGTTCCTCAGGGATCGGGCCTCTGCTTTACTGACAGCCCTGGAGATGTCTTCATAATGCAGAAAACCTGTAGGGAAAAGCCCACGTGGTTATTAGTCTGGGAGCCAGCCATCAATCATATCCATTTGCTCTGGAGAAGTGGCAAGTCAGGGTGAATTAAAAGTAAGGTAAAATGTGATATGTTCTGCTGGCTGATAGAAGGTGACTAGCAGTGCACGGCTGCTGCAGACACAAGAGGATTACAGCCACTGTAGATACTGAGCTAAATCATGATTGATGGATGGATGGGTATCTTGTTGATTTCATCCATCTCACTTTGTATTTTCTCACTTGATTCTCTTTTTCTTCGCTTAGAACAGCCAGAGCTGCACCGTCAATTAATTACAAAATCTTCAATGACATTTCTGTCTGGGCTGCAATAAAATAAATGGGATAATTCATGGTTCTGCTTTTTTGAGATTTACAGAATACAGTGGAGAGATCAGGGTTCAAACACATTTTCCATGTCAAAAAGCGGCATTATTTCTCTGCACGGAGTGGAGACTGCAGTGTTCCGAATGATGGATTATGACAAGTTTGATGAAGATGTCTGTCAGCATAATACATCATCAGATGGAGTTTCAAACTGAATGGGAACCTGCGAGCGGCCTAATATAATGTTTTGAATTACCACCTCATGCAGTGCTACAGTATATGCATCCAGCCTCATCCTGAGCTGCAGAGGAAGCACACAAATGAAAAAGCTGCATATTCAGTACTTCTCTTTGAGACATTTAACCACGTACATTAAAAGCTCTGTGGGATTTGTATCAGTGACAACAATTGAGGCTGATGTCATCTACATGTCTGGATGCTCCTACAGTATATTGCTGTATTCCTGTTCACTCAGCTATTTCGCTTAGATTTGAGCATTGCATCACCTCAGAGAATAATCACTGCAGATATGTTCTAAACTATAACTTTTTGTACTGCTCCTCCTTAAGGTTTCCATCCTGTTTTTTTTAACTAAGTCATTTTCTGTTGGTTTTTAGCTCTTAAAATGGCAATGTCAGTCTGGCAGTAAGTCCACAAATTTGGTCTGAAATATCTCAACACCTATTTGATGGACTGCTATAAAGATTGGTACAGGCATTCAAGGTTTCCAGAGAATTTAGCCTATTGACTCCTGACCTTTCCTGCAGCACCACAAGGTTGCTGTTCAATGAGTGAAATGTCTACATAACTTCTGGATGGATGCAGTTTGGTGCAGATGTTCCCAGTCTTTGTGAACTTTGTTGATCCCCTCAAATATCATGTACTGCTGTCATCAGGTCAAACTTTTAGATAGTCAAATACTAAAGTTTATGAAAAAATACACATTGTCATCAGCCTTAGCTGTACTTTGTGCAAATTTGTCCAAATTGGAATTTTGACCATATGAAATTAAGGGATCACCGAAGTGATTACAGTTCATCTTGAGGGGAACATGAATGTACCAAAATTCATGGCAATTGATCCAGTAGTTATCAAGACAGCTCACTAAAAAAATCATACAGCCTATTTCAATCTCCTGGTGGTGTATTTTGCTTTCATTTATCAGTGGGGCTATGGGAAAAATCAGTAGGTTTCATCCTCTGGGGACCATGATTTTTTGTAAGTCATCCAGCAGTTAAAATATTGAAGTCTGGACCAAAGTGATGGACCAACCAACAACCATCTTACAGTTTGATTTTCTCTTAAAGTCAGTTTACACCTGGCATCAGAATGTCATGTGAAGTGAGATCAGATCACAAGTGGTCACTTGAGATGCACGAGGACAGAATGTGTCCTCGTGCATCTCAAGTGACCACTTGTGATCTGATCTCACTTCCTCGTTCTATATGCAAAACAATATGGGAATCATTCCATTCACTATCATTAGGAGACTGCAGGAGTGTGAGCTTCACATCGAGGGCAATTGGTAAGAACCCACTGGCACACAGTGATAAGGCTAACTGTCTGCATTGCATGGCTAATGTTAATAATAATAATAATAATGTGTCATGCGGAATTTATACTTCTGCGTTGAATTGATGCCGTAGCTACAGCGTAGACTTCATGTCAACACAGAGCCTACGCCGTAACCTGACGTGCACCTCCCGAGAAATGTAACTACACATTGCGGCAACGCACACCTCCTGTCTATTTCTGTAAACTGAAACCATTTCCCTCAGTGGAAACAAAGCTTTTATTTACTTTGATTTCACAGATAAGAAACAATAAATTGTGAAGACAATAAAGCCTCCACTAAAATAGCATTTTAAGTCTTGCGTATAATTTATCCTCCAGGGATTTATACTTCGGGATTTATCCTGGCTTCATATGAGCAGGAAAAGAGGAAATCTCCACTTGTCGGCCGCTAGGCTTAATTATACAATGTAAAATGCCATAGACTTGTGCTAATAACATTAGCATGTGTTATTTGTTTGGAAAATCTGTTTAGTATAAGACAGTTGTTTTGTCCGTGAACCTTGTGAGTTGTAATGGAGTCAAATTATATACCGTAACCTTTGTTAAATGTTGCTGTTGTCCCTGGTTTTAGAGAGGAGGAAAAGATCGCCGGTCACTAACGTTAGGCTTATCTATACAATGTCAAATGCCATAGGCTTGTGCTAATAACGTTAGCATGTTATATTAGTTTGGAAAAGTTGTTAAGTATAAGACAGTTGTTTTGTCCATGAACCTTGTGAGTTGTAATGGAGCCAAATTATGTACCGTTATCTTTGAGGGAAAAGGGAAAGATCGCTACCTGCTAGGTTAATTTATACAATACAAATGCCATACGCTTGTGCTAATAACGTTAGCATGTTGTATTTGTGGGGAAAATGTGTCCAGATAAAGACAAGTGTTTGTCTGTGAATGCCACGAGTTACAGTGAAGCCAATTTGGGTACTTGTGTTTGAAACTGTCTCTATTAAACCATGATTAATGTGTATTTTGTATGTGTTTTGAATCAACTAAACGTTACAGCACTTCACGGAAACCCCACTGATGACTAGTGTTTTGAAAGTGTAACTGCAGAGTGACACAGACACACCACCGCACAAGTATAAATGCTCACAGTGGCGTAGGCGACGTGCATTGGCTACAGTGTAGGGTCTGCTGCACAACTATAAATCCCTCTTCAATGTGAGTTTGTCGGGACGGATTAACAGCTGCTGCTGTGTTCGCTTGTGATAAGTGGGCAGATGCTGAGGTGTTCCAGAGACCGTCCTTTAGCACTGCATCTCACCTGTGTAATGGCAGCAACAGAAAGTTTTCATATCTAGCAGGGAGCCGGATAAGCAAGGACCTCAGCTGAGTAAACGGTCCTTCAATCTGGCCAGACACACAATAGCATACACAATGCTAAATAAAAAAATAATAATATTGCCATATGCAGCCCAGACCAGCTCCAAATGTGATCTGAGTGATCAGATCTCGAGATGCATTGAAGTGGGTGCCTTCATTCCTGTTCACCCACAACGCATGTTAATACCAGGCTTTAGTTTTCCTAGCACCAAATTAATTTATTACTGCTCTGGAAACTGTCCAAACACCTTCATCCAAAATCAATCTTTAAATAAACTGAATTTTACAAGGGTAATGAAGGGCGATCCTTCACAGAAATATGAACCAAAATCTTCCTTTACTTCTAACATTTGAAACAAATTATAACTCCCCCACTTTAAGTCATCGACCTCTCACGGTCTTTGCTTTGATGGCCCTCCCTGCCCAGCTGATTGATGAGAGCTCATGGGAATTCCACAGCAAGCGTTCTCCGTCACAGTCACTGTCCATTGATTTTTATTAAAAATACCCCTGCTGCCTTTTCCATTGTGTTTTCACTGTAAACTCCCTGCTGGTCACATCTCATCTCACTTTAGAGAAAACACATTACAGCTAGTGCTTCACATAAGGAGCCTCCTATGGGACAAAAAAGGACAAAAAATCCCAAATGACATGCAGCCCCCACTGGAGAAATTTAACGATTACGTCTTTAAGTCTTCCTTGGAAACAAACTTGAGTTGTAATTTTCAGTCTGTAATTTGTGGAGTGGCAGAGTGGAAATGCTGAGATGTTGATGTACCACTTTGTTGCATCCGGTTTAGATGAATGCTGCGGTCTGCCAGAATGTCGCTGAATGAGCGCAGCCCTCTGCGGTACCACTTCTCAGCCGTCTTAGGTCCAACCCCAAACACACTTGTGAACAGCTGGCAGGAAACGAGGTAAGGACGTAATCAAGAAGACATGCTCTGAAATGACAGGCTCTTCTCAGGGGGGGTTAGCATTCAAAGTGTTCAAGAGCTCTATGTCCTTAAAAGATAGCAAATGCAAATCATTTTTCACAGCAGTCTCACAGCACCAAAATGGGAAAAGCAAACGAGTGATGGAGTTGTTTTTTGCCCACTGACCTTAAGTGTTTGATACCTTTCATCAGAAAGTATTCTTTCGACTTCAAACGAACGGCCATGTTGAAGGATCTCCTGGAAAATATAAAAGTAGATGATGTTATTAAAAAAACGCCCTTGGTGTCAGCATCGGCATGTTTTCCCCGTGGTTTCTGTTCCATCAGCAATTAACAAATGGCCTCGAATTGCTGCTCATTTGAAAACAGTTTCCACTTAAATCAGGTGCTCCTCGTGTCCTCATTTCCATTTCGTTTTAAGAAATAACGACTTTGTTGTTGTGAAACCTGGGATTAATACCAGTTTTATGGCGTTCATAAAAAGCCCAAGGTAATGTTTTCCCCAGCTTCCATTGTTTGCTCTGGAACAACTTTGTTATTCCACATTTAATTGTCTGCCGCTCTCAGCAGAGCACGGCTAATTTGCTGGTCACATTTTAACTGTCTTCATTATGTGAACGCATAAAATGAGGCAGCAGTTATCTGGTTAAAATCAGCCGTCTTCCATTTGGGAAATTGTAAAAGCTGCTGGTGTTGAAAATGAGCCTGTATATTTGTGTTTTACAATAAGTATCTGTGTGCATTTTAAGCTTGTGCATGACGGGATGACATCTAGTATCAATGAACCAGTGAACCTAAGATCCGCACTGTGAGTACAGTGCAGTTTAAAGCGGCCTTCACTGCTCAACGATGCATCCACCCGTCCACCTCTGCTTTTCAACCCTCAAGCTAAGGCCAACCTCAAACGCAAGGATAATGCTTCAACACACTCCCTGCTCCAGGGAGGACACACTTCTTCACATGCACAGCATCTCTCACACACACACACACAGAAAACACATACTGACTATTCATCCCCAACTTTGCCTCAGTGCTCCCAGACTTTCATGTCAGTAGGTTTATATCTTTTCCCCACTTTGGATGTTCAGTCAGCAGCGAGCAGTTCAGTCGCTGCTGACAGAGTGTCACTCCGATGTTCACAGGCACATCAAGCGTTTTGTTTTTACTCTGTTTGGTTTCACTTTGTTTTTCGTGTCGTGTCATTTTCTTGTTTTGAGCCACGATCTGTTCAAAGAGACAACCTAGCGGAAAAAAAACCCTCACCGCTTGGTGTACGTCTGAATCATGTAAGAACAACAACAGGGAGAGGTCATTCACAGGCGGTCTAATTTAGTCTCCAGAGACATTTATGTTATTTTGTTTAATGAATCTGCCTCAGTGCTGACAGATTTGACAGATTTTGAAACTTGCTCAGAAACCCGCAGTGTGTCTGTTAGGTTTAATGTGTCAGAGAGTTGGACTGCAGAGCTCACCTTGTTCTCCTACAGGGACTCAGCGTTCTCTCCAAGCAAACACTTCTCGACACTTTCCCTGAAAACTTGCCGTGATTTCTGCCCTGAGCACGACTATAGGTGAGGGGATGATTGCCAAGTGACCCAATAAGACTTTTTTTCCCCCTAAGACGAGATAAATTGGTGTGATGCCTGTCGGTGTGTGCGCTCATGTGTGAGAGTGTGTTTTGTTAGCGCGTCTGTCTAGTACTTGAAATTTCAAAACTATTTTTGATATCTTTTTGAAAGTGATATTTTTTTAGCCTTCAATAACTCACAGCAAAATGTGTTCTGCAAGATGAGATTCCACTTCAGTGTCACCTGAAAGGCATATTTGTGCAGATTGGTATTGTTAGAAGAAGAAAGATTGGGCTACATTCTGCCTGACAGCGCACAAAAACAATCTGCACAAAATCTACAGGAATACCCAAAAAAAAAAGTATGAAATACTCCACAAAGTGAAGAAAAGTTTGCTCCCCCACAGAGGCCAGCAGCTTACATTTTATTATCTTTCGTGTCATCAAAATATGAAATGTTCATAATGAGTCTGATGATGAGTGGTATTAAATTGGTGGGTAATGATGGTGATGATATTTTAAGCGCCGATGAGTGGGTTGAATGATATTGGCTGGATGTACTCCAGATTTTGTTATGCTGATCTACATTATTCCATGTGAGCTATTTTACATATTTTAATTGTAATTTCTATGGTTTGTAAGACAGATGTATTTTTTGTGTTAAATCCATATGCCATAGTTCACCTGGTTCCAAATTTCCTCTTGGGTACTAAATAGCTGTATTCACCTCGAAGTTGAAACAATGGATTCTACTGGAGTCACACCATAAAACCATGTCCAAAAATAAATAACGCTTTGAGGTGCCCACTACCCCTCCAAGACCCGCCACCTTAACGTGATGGAGGTTTGAGTGTCCCTGTGATCCTGGGAGCTGTGTTGTCAGGGCTAATAGCCCCTGGTACGGTCTCCCAAGGCAAAGTGGTCCCAGGAGAGGGGCCAGACTAAGAGCGGTTCAAGAAAACTACAATGACACAGCACTTTCGGCCTTGTATGGGGACACTGGGGCCCCCCTCTGGAGCCAGACCAGGGGGGGAGCTCGCCAGCGAGCATCTGGTGGCCGGGCCTTGGGCCATAGGGTCCAAATGAATACCAAGGAGCCTGACTGGCATCCCTGCAGGACTGTGCGTTGTGTGCCGGGCGGCAGGCAGGGGCGAGGACCCAGGCATGCTGACCTCTGGTGTTGCCCATTGTTAGAGGTGTTCTGGGCACATCCAAGTGGTAGGAGGCCCTGAGGCAGAGCCAGAACATGCTGGAGGGATTCTATATCTCGTCTGACCTGGAAACGCCTTGGGGTCCCCGAGGAGGAGCTGGAAAGCATTGCTGGAGAGAGGGACGTCTGGAATACTTTGGCCAGCCAGGCTTCTGCTCCTGCAACCTGGCTTGGAGGGAGGGATGGATGGATGGATGGATGGATGGCACCCACTAGTTCACCTGGTAGACCAGGCGTCCCATGCACAAAGGCTGTGTCCTTGCCACAGCAGTCCTTTACGCTGTATTTGTCCTATCATATAAAGGGAAAAATTCCCGAAAAATATCTTTAAAAAAAAAATTAAGCTTAAGCAAATGGTCACGTTGGTCCACACAGCCATGTTTCTCTCGATCTTAGCTTAATGCCCTACTTCTCCCCTTCATAGCTCTGACATCCCACCAAAGGTAACTTATTTAGAGATGGTGTTCTGTTTATTTTTGTTATTGACAATGACAACACATCTCCACGAAAAGACCAAAATCATAAATAAAAATACCCTGGCCGTAGCACTCAACACACTCAAACAAGCTTTGGCCACACAGAGAATACTAGTTGGTAGGATCAATACATGGTTAGTTTCAGTCTTTTCATGGGTCTATGGATGCTTTGATATGTTTTGACAGGTTTTTGCTGTGGTTTTTGGTCACCACAGAAAATTGCTGTGAATCCAAGCTGACTATTGCTGCCATGCTTCACTAAAGAGCAAAAAGTTGAAAATCTGACAAAACGAGTGAATGATACACATCTGGTGCATTATTATATACAAGTGCAGTGCCTGTCAAAGCGTGCATGTTCAGGCAGATTTCTTGGCGTCTGGTATTGCTGCTTGTAGCTTTTTCTAGAACCACTCATTCAAACAACTTCACACTCAACACTGCGCTTCCGTGGGTCCTAAGCAATGCACCTGCTATGACACAGTTGCATTCCCTAGCAGTGCTGAAGTAAACAAATTATTTGCTGATAGCTAGCTATTTGGGACCAGGCTATTTCTGGTCCCAAATAGCTAGCTGGGAAAAAAAAAAAGAAAAGCCTTTCTTCTGAAAGTTACATCACTGATGCTTGAAATGTTTGAGTTTGCTACAATGTAACATCTATTACATATCTCTCATCTGTTCAAATGGATTGTAGCAGGCGAGGGGAAGCAAGCTCAACCCAGCGTGCCATTCAGCGGTGTAACAGTTAACAGGGGCCCCATCTCAATACACAAAAGCACTGCTAATAAATATGTCCCATAGATCTCAAGAGCTTGCACTCAACACTGCGATTCCGTGGGTCCTCTGCAACACACCCGCCAAGGTCGTTCGGATGAGCGGTTGTCAAGAAAATGGAAGAACAGACAGACAAACACTATTTAGTTCAAATTACTGCAGCAGGATGGAATGCGTTTGATTGACTCAAAATAAACTACAGCGCCATGTTCATCATATTGAATGAACATGTCACCCAGTGTAACAGAGTGGCTCATTGATGTGTTATTAATAGTTTTTGGACCACAATGGAGCTCTATGGCACAGACGAATAAGATATATCAGGCTTTGGCTCCACAGACAATACTTGTTACTTGTCCATGAATTGTTAGTTTTTAAGTCTTTTCATGGGAGGGGAAGTGCCATATGTTACTATGGATGCTTTGTTTTTTTACTGTGGTACTTGATCACCACAGAAAAGTGTTGTGAATCCAAGCTGACTATTGCTGCCATCCTTCATGAAGGAGCAAAAAGATGAAAACCTGACAAAGTGTCAAACAGCGCATCATATCCATAAACTCTATACAATAGTGGGTGTATGTTATGTCATCCATTGGTTTATGGACTTGCATTTTGAAGTCTTGAGTTTGGTGTTTTGACCATTGCCATGATGAATTTTTGCCGCCAGAATTGACCATATTTGGATGAGAGGGTTCTCTAAAGGTTCACACAGTTGTCATGAACAGGGAAATTACCTTAGAGACCAAAAACATTTATTGTACCAGCCTGTAGACATGTTTATTTCTGCTCTAAAGTTAGGCATTTTAAAGTGGGGGTTGATAGGGAGTTTAATTCTATCTTGAAATGAGGTGATACAAACTACTTTAATACCATCAAAACCTGTGTGGAAAATTTGCTACAAATAAATATACTAATGGCTTTTAATGTCCCATAAACTACCACTACAAAATGGTTTGTATTTCCATTTAACACTGGTTTTGAGTGTTTTAGCTCAATAATCACATCAAATATACTTAGCACTGCTGTTGACTATATTCCAACACATTTCCAAAGTGTCGTTAAGGCAGCAACTGGCTTTAGATCATTTCACAACAGTTTTAAAATCAAGTTCAAGAAACCCAGAAGTTGTGTGGTGAGAGGTAATCCATCACAGTAAGCATTACATTATTTATTGTTTGCACACACTAACTGCCTTCAAACCTCTCCTTGTTTGAGAATTCGAGAATCAGCTTCTGAAAACTTTGCATTCAAAAGCAATGTTGTCAGAAAACCCAACTAGTATGGCTACCCAAATGAAACACTGTTGTTTGGTGACAGCACTAGTCTCACCGCATAATGCAGATGGATTGGCTGTCAGCTGGTGTGTGCATGCAGACTCTGGGCCGTACCTCCATGACTGACTTAGTGTGTTCCCCCAGGCAGGGCAGATCCTGAGTGGCCCCCAGGCACCGCACTGCCCAGGGCAGACTCTTCAAGACAGACGCAGCTCTCCTGAAGGCCAGGCATGGACCCTCAATCTCGTTGAATTCATAGTTCTCCGCCAGCACTTCAAAAGCATCCTACAGGGACAGGTAGGCAAGGACAGGTGAAGGGAGAAAGACGAATAATGTAAGAGAGAAGATAACATGGGAATGATATTGTATAATATGCATTACAGGGAGGACTTATTGCAGGAAACTCCAGTTGAATAAAACATTTAAACAAAGGAAAGACACAGAAAACCTAGGAAAGAAAGTGAGACCAAGCACAGATGTGTCAGGTGTGCACTCACATGTGAGATGCACTGACCCGTACAGTAAACCAAACAGGGAATGGAACTCCCTCCAGTTCTATCCTCCCCCCTTCATCACTCCTCTCTGTCTCTGTCACCATCACTGTACAGTAGGACGTGCTGCATGTTGGTTTTCTTCTGGATGACCGCACAGAGACATTAGAGGCTGGCGAACACCAAACAGAAACCTGTCATTTTCCATTTGTTCACAACAGGCTCCCCATGGGGGCAGCCATGGGCTCTCCCTTTACAAAGGCAACATGTTCAAATGCTTAAATAGGCTGTAGTCAATATCATGGAATAAATGAATCTATGAGACAGTACACAGCTCTACCAACAATCCTCTATTTTCTAAAGTTGTTTATTCAAAGCTGCTATATTAATAATATATCAACTGACTACACATAGGGTTCACTTGTAGTGACAAACCACCAGATGACCCTACAGCCCTCCGCAACCAGGCTCACAAGCAGAACCAAACAACAGACTAGCAGGTGAACACAATGGAATATTTAGCAGCTGAAAGAGCCAGACAGTGGACACACACAGAGCTAATAGAGGGGAGTATATTGGACCAGCATGTGTTGGGTGACCTGAAACATGTCTCTAAATTAATGCTAATAGGCCTTTATCCCAGAAGACAATAACATAAACCACGGTTCTGTTGTATTCAAGTGTGTCAAAGTAAGCCTTGACAGTGCGACAGTGAGCCAGCATGCACAAAACCACTCAGGCATCGTTAATTGTGTTATCTACACCTGTGCTTTTCCCAATATGACAAGACAAAACGCCTGCTGTGAAAAATGCCTATGTTGCTCAGTGTCAGCTGGATGTGTAAAGAGGCAACTGTTTGCTAAAGAGTTGAAGGTTTACACCCAATACGGTGATATATCAATGTTATGGTGAAAACAGTAAACACTAGGAATGCTGGAAATATTCAAGTCACGCTTATGACTAGAGTTAAGGACATACATTTATTAATACATTTTTTATTAAGTTCTCTAAATTTAACTGCAATTTCACAAAACATTCATGAATTTTGGTGAACATAAAAGCAATTTCACCACAAGAATGTAGCAACCTAAAATGGTGTGGTATATCACAAAGCAATAGAAAAACTGAAAATAATTATGTGAGATGAATGGATTACTTTTTCAGGCTTGTCCAAATCTGGCAAACATTTGATGAAAAATTTGAATGAGAAGAGATTAAACAAGAGTAAGAGTCTACAGCCATGTTAGCGGCTATGATGCTGTAAGCACCACAGTGCTATGAGGTAAATGCTAACATCAGGATGCTAACATGCTCACAATGACAGAGCTATCATGCTGATGTTTCAAGCTGAAATAGAAAAGTTATTAAGTCAATGTTGATTGCACAATGCAACAATAGCTATAGAATAATGATGCCATTGGTGTTTAAATTGCTTCCCTATAGGCACTTTTACTGTTGGTTAACAGTATGATGGGTTTTTTGGTGGGTGGAGCTTGGCTGGAGGCAAAATAATTCTCCACAGACATTAGCCAGTGCTGGCTAGCAAGTTCTGTTGCCTTGTTTTGGACAATGGAGGAGTTTGGAAATCCCAATCCGATTGCCGGAGTGCACTCTGGCACAAACTTGACCGTTTGTAAATTCAGAGTGCTGTCAGAATGTATTGTTCGGTTATCCAGACAACCGCACTCTGGCAGAGTGCACTCTCGGCACTCTGTCTGAAGAGATGGAACAGCAGAGCACCGAGCCGAGTGAATGTGTGATTAACATAACCGAAACTCTGTTTATTCAACCAACAGGGCTTTCAGTTTAGTGTAGAGCGTCAGACTGAATTTACGAACATACCATGTCAGGTCACTCCAGGACCAACAGGACCAGATGATTTGACAGGACTGCTGAAGGTGGGATGGCCAGCTGTGTGGTTGATTACTATGCCAGTCTTATAAAGGAAGACTTCACTTGAATGGTTTCCTCCATTTTGTTTTGCTAACGAAGCTAACATTAGCTGACCTCATTGTGATGTCGGCCCTTAAAGGGCCAGTGTGTAAAATGGGTTGAAAACAGTGACATCAGTGGTCAAATTCTAGATTGCAGGGCTCTCTCGCTCACCCCTCCCGTCGGGTAAATGACGGTGGCCTTGTAGGGACAAAAAGCCTTGCGCACGAGTTTTTCAGGAGTAGGTCTATCTAGCAACGAGGTGAATGTTTATTTAGAAATCTAAACCATTTTACGATATTGTAATGAATCCCTCACGAGCAGGAGACCGGAGTAGCGTTCGGGAAAAAGGCCCGTTTATTTGAGCACTCCAGAAACTCCGGTAACACTCCAGGGGGTAAAAGACTCCGTCCCAAACTCTGACTCTTCTAGCGTAACACACACACACCATACACACATACTTGTTTACCATACCGAGTGGGGACCCCCCCTCCCCTCTCTGCTCCGCCAACCTCCAGCCCGCACACTGACTGACAGCGTAGCCGGTAAACAGAGCTCAGCTGTTTATTTAGCCTAGCAATATCTCCGGACTATAGTAGCTGCAATGGACGACTTTGAACGCGATTTTGAAGAGTTTCTTGTAGCGGACACAGACCCAGAGCCATACCTGTTTGAGCCGGAGCATACAGATGAGGAACTCCATGTGTTTGATGCTGAGCGGGCGAGAAGAGAGGCTGAATGCACAGAATGGGATTCGGTGCTACTGCTACCATCGTTGGGGAGATATATCATCAGGAGGAAAAGCGCCGCAGAGAGTGCATCACAAGGAGTGAAGTTGCGTCTTCTTTTCCTCGCAGATGACGGTTCGGGTTCATTCTCTCCTGTTGCGTGGTAAGTGTGGTCCATTCGCAAACTTTATAACTAAAAAAACTTTTCACTACTCTCTATCGACGAACTACTAACACTCTCTGCTGTTTCCTCCTCCTTCTTCCTTCCTTCCGCTGTCTTTGTTGGTTCATTTATACACGCGAAACGCGTTCCCTGGCTTGCTGGATTGTCCGCTCGGGCTGCCTTACATACATGGCGGCGCAAGATGGCGACCTCTCTAAAGCAATGCCCTTGCTATTTATATATATATATAAAAGCATAATTATAAGGCTACGAAAACCAAACAAATTTTATTTTATAGCGATTATACACTTGTATAAACATATTAATGGGTAGAATATTCAGATTCAGATTCAGATTGACAATAAACCATGCCAAATATTACACACTGGCCCTTTACAAGGTCTATAAGCCTAGCTTTTTCCATGCAGTTCTGTCTGCCATTGGATACAATTTCCTGCAAAAACAAAAGCTCAATTTACGGCACAAAGGAATTGCGTCAACCATTGCACAACCAAAACAGGATGAGGACAGCGGTTTTGTTTTCCCCAGTAGCTATCAGCTGTTATCCCCAGTTACCAAAGGGTGTCAGTGGAAGTTTTTAGTTTCCCCAGTGGGTGGCAGAAATGGTGGACAGTGAAACAACTGTAGTAGTCTAACTGTGGAAAACAAAATGTAGTGTGTCCTGTGTATTTGGTAGCTGCTAGGCTAAAAGAAAAGCGCTTTGTACATGACCACATAGTGGCGCTATTCTTAGCAAACCCTAATCACTTCTTTCTTATTCCATGTCTTGTTATTCTGTCATTTTTTAAATATCCTTATAGGCTAACTAGCACATATGAAGATTAAATTATTCTAGTAAACATCATCAAATCTTTACATTCAAAGTTTAGGCAATGGTTTGTCATTGCACTTCAAGAGAATGTGAGAGAAAACACTTCACCATCACATTTTGTGACACTGTCATGCAGCTGAACATTTGTGCTGCTGCTGCTGAAGTGATGAGCCACTGTAGTGGAACCAAGTGGAGAGGAAAACATGTCACCACATGAGAGTTGGATCATCAGTATAGCCAGTCATTAGCTAAACAGGTAATATGTGGGCTACGACAAAACATTTCAAATGAGACTGCATGTCTCTGAGATGGAGCAGGTTGGTGCAGTGGGGATGCAGGTGGGCTTTGTGCTTGTAATAATATGAGAACTCCCATTATTCCTAATAGGCAGCACTTTCCTGAAAAATGGAGCGAGTTTTTATTGAGGCAAGAAGGTGGAACTCTCTGAAATAAAGTGCCAGGTACGGTTCTTCCTACTCAGGCAACAGATTAAAAAAAAAAAAAACATGAACAATAAGTTGTCAGAAAACTACAGTATAGTATGTGAGCATTTATTCTAACTGCTCCCAGGAGATTTCTGTAGCACATCTAAAATTTCATAAAAAACTTACTTGATACAATCATCACATTTCACTCCTTTATCGAAGCGCGTAACAGGAAATGTTAATGTGTCTCTGCATGAAAATCCTCAGGGTATTCTTCTTGCCAGAACCCCTAACGATTTTGTGTGTGCTTCTTTAAATGAGGGAAATGTGATAATTGTCTTTGTTTTGTTTTTTTCCAAAATTGTTGATGTGCTATCTCACTATGGAGTTTTAATTTGGCGTGTTATTACACCGAACACCTACGACAAAAAGTCATTTTCAACCCACACATTTTGTTATTAGCTTCAAATAATGTCATCTTGTCATTAGACATTTTAGAAAACATATTGTGCTTGATCAAAATCTTCCATTGTCTTTCCACCTTCTTAATTTAAATTCTGTGTATTGATGTGGAATATTGTCTGTTATTGTAAGTCCATTTCTATATAATTCTATGATAATGATAAACAATGATACTGTGCAAAGATAATAAAAAATGTCTTTCTGCGTTACACAAACCTAAACAAGACAGTTGCCAAGCTACAATCTGCTTTCCCAGACCACCAAACAAAACCACTGGTTGTTTTCTGGCGACCTTTCGTGGCATTTCCACTGCTGTTTATGGCACCGAACCTGGGTGCCTTTAGTGGCACATCACGGCTTTTCTGAGCAGTATTTGAGCCACCAAATTTGGATGTCTTTTACAAAATCTAGGTGTGTCTAGTGGCAAATCACTGCTTTTGCCAGCAACATTTGAGCATCCAAACCT
This sequence comes from Epinephelus moara, assembly GCF_006386435.1. Taxonomy (NCBI): domain Eukaryota; kingdom Metazoa; phylum Chordata; class Actinopteri; order Perciformes; family Serranidae; genus Epinephelus; species Epinephelus moara. The sequence continues at coordinate 11,716,735 of NC_065524.1, forward strand.
GGGTGTCTTTTACTGAACCTGGGTGTTTTTCAACCACTGAACCCTTGTTTTTTTTTTTGTTTTTTTACCAAACTTGGGTGTTTTTAGAGGAACATCACGGTGTTTCCCCATGGCATTTGATCCACTGAGTCTGGCCAATTTCATTAGCACATCGCAGCATTTCCCAGCAGCATTTGAGCCACTGAAACTGTTTTTTTTCACTGACCTGTCCCTGCTTTTCCATTAGCTTTTGTGCCACTAAACATGGGTGTTTTAAGCATAAACATTATCTTTTCCTGACCATAACCACATAGTTTTTGTGCTTAAACCTAGCCAAACCTTAAACACAACATTCTCAAGAAACTTACATTTTTACCATACCTACCATAAAATATTTACACAAAGTTTGCAGAAACATACAATGCAAATGTCTTTGGACAGCAAACAATTTGACTTTTCATAGTAGAAAAGACAAAGGTGTTACTCATAACATCAACAATGGCTCTATTCTATTCAAGTGTCACAACAAGCCCTGAAAAATTGCTTAGTGAAGCTTAAAAAAACAGGCAACTGAGTGTGTAGTTTCTCCCCTAAAACCTTACATAGCACAAGGAGCTTAGAAATTAGTTGGTAACAACTCATGCCATTTGGGTCAGCATTTCACATTATGCTAATTCTTGCATGCTGCTTCTCTGCCCTTTTTGGAATGCATGAATCAGTTATGTTTAAGAAAAAGACAATAATAGAAATACATATCAGTGAAACACCATAAAGCAGTCTGCTGGTGCACATTGCCTAAAAGAAAAATACTAAAAGCCTCTACAGGGACTAAAGCTGAGGAATTCTAAATCCAGGACCTGGACTTGACGCAGCCTAGTGTGACCAGAGCTCAGGACAGACTCAGATATATTTATGCCTTCGTTTCCTCTCCCCTAGCCAAGCCGCTATCTGAGGTCACTGCACCACCCACAGTCCTGTGCAGACATGCAGCCTCAGGTCAGTGAGCAGCAGACTTTAGTCCAGCTCACCCAGGAGATGCACTGACCCGTTTACTACAGCACATGGAAAGGGAATGACCCCTAACATCTGCACACACAAAAACACACACACACACACACACACACACACACACACAAACACACATACAGCTGGGTCTCTTCACAGCATGCGACAAATAGGAAAGGCAAGTTTGTGATTGGATAGGTGATGGGGCACGCTTATGTTGTGCAAGTGTTTAGTGTATAGGATGTGTTACAAACACTGTCTGGATGTGTTTTGGCTGTTACTGGTTTGAGCTTCCCAGCATAGAACAGCCAACTAGTCAACAATCAAAATCACTAGCCGACACGTTGTAGGCTACCGCTGTAGACTAATTGTTCATCTGTGGGTCTAGCACAGTGCAGTAATAAACAGCTGAAATACATCTACTGTGCAACAGATATGCAATTTGAGGCACTTGTTGGGAACTCGTGGTTCAAAATATTAAAATGGCTTCCATAAATCATTAATAACTATTGAAATAATGATTTATTATTTACTGATCATTTAATTTACAGTAAATGTGGGAGTGGGGGTGGGGGTGTACTTAGCTATTTGCAAAGTCAACTACCCAACAAGCTTACTACAACGAGTTCATAACAATATCTCATTGAATAGCAAGCAGCATATCACAGTTGACAAAAAGTTAAATAGCCTTGCTTAGCCTGTACAGTTGTACTCATGTTGTGTCCACTTGTTATGTTACCAGTCCACGAGTGGAGAGAAGAGTTGCTTTGTCATGCTGCCTGCTAGCTGGCAGTTATCCATTAGCTGGATGAGCAAAGCCGAAAGAGTTGTGGTTCCTGGTGCAGTCCTTGCTATGCTGTGTTCCAGTGGTGCTGTGTATCCTTACAGAGTTAGCAGTTTGGCACTAACTCAGTTTCATTCTCCTTTGCTTGGAAAGTTAGCGTGTAAACTTTGTCTGCTGAAGGCACTAACTTGTCCAGAGTCTTCTACTATTTAGGAGAGTTCAGTGTGGCTACTTAAGCAGGCCACTGTTAGAAAGTAAAGAATCCTTCCTGCTGTGAGTGTGCAGAAAGGTGAGAAAAGCCGAGGGAGGGCACATTAGCTCCAGCTGCACAACCCTGCCTGCTAGGGTCCATTAAGAAGAAGGAAAGATTGGGTATAGAAGCCAGAGTTTGTTGGCCTTATAACATCACTGGGTCACATGTCACAGTCACCAATGGGGATTGAAAATTGGGTCCATGGGCGGAATTTCACACTTGAGGTGTGGAAAGTGAAGGACGCTGGGATATTGAGTGCAAATTGCTGATTATCAAATGAGGCCACAGCAGCCGTTTTCCAAGTAGGCTGACCTTACAGGACATGCCTTACATATCTAGTTTAGAGTTGCACAAATGAACAAACCATCCGTGAAGTCCAGTGGTCCCAACACACTGTAGTTTTTGACAAGTCATAGTTGTCATGCGTGGCTTTAGCATTGCATAGTGTTGGTTGCTAAAGCAGCAGATATGCAGTAAGAGCAAGAGGCAGAAAGAACCCTTGTTGTTCACCCCAATGTATGCCTGACAGTGAGGAAATGCTTTATCAGTGCAGATAATGGAAGTAGTTAGGACAGCATTCCACTGTGTCAATGTGTCTGTAACTATTATTACTGTTTATTTCAATGAGCCAATACATTTGTAAACTTAATGCAACCTGTAGACGTTTGTGTATATTGGCAAGATTGCTACAGTGTTTCACCAGTTATATCCGAAGCTGATCTTGTATTCAAACTGTCTGCACATGTTATCATACTGTATCATAAATATTCAGAGCTTTTCAGATGGCCCTCTAATGACTGAAGGTGGGCATAACTTCGGTTGTTGTTGAAGATAGATTGGATTGAACAATCATTTTCTACATTATGCCATACTAAATGAACAGAATTTAAGCTGTTCACAGGTTAAAAAATGAAAGACCCCTGCAATCCCTGCAAGAAATCGGTCGCTTCCATAACTGCAATCAAACAGTATCTCCAGCAGAGAGAAGCCTGCTGGAGGTTTAGTCCAATCAGATTGCGGCTTATTTGTAAACAACCTCTCAGAGCCAAGGACTTGGACTTTCATTTGTCAGGTAGACTCCAAATTAATGTTAAATTGCTCTGCGTCTGCTCAATGTGAAAATGAGCAACTGTTTGCCAACACATCAATTTTGTCAATGTTGTGATAACAGGTTGTTGTGTTGCCCCCATGTGGCCACAAAATAATAATATTTGCGGGTTTAACTTCTGGGAGCAAACAAGTGAATTTCTCAAAATGATGGTGTATTTCTTCAGAACAGATCTTGATACAAGTGGAGTGACATAATTGCATCATTGTTTCTTGTAGCAAAATCACACTCAAGCAGAACATCCAATTATAATGATCTCACCTGAAGAAAAACAGAATTTTGAGACCTTACAAACAGACACACGCTCTCTGCAGACAGTCTGTCAACTGTCATGTTGTCGTAGCAGCTGCATGGAGTCAGCGCTGCCAGCTCATAAACCCACCCTGCATAGGCGTTCATCTTATTAATGAGGAGTTAAGGCTGATAGGGGGACTGGGTGCACGGGGACGTTGATATAGCACGCCGATTTACCCCCCGCCACCGGATATCACTGACATGCCTGCGAGTCATGTTCGCACAGCAGCCCGCCTCGCTGCATGCGCAAAAAGACACCATAAAAGGAGGTCAGAGAACCCACTGAGAAGAGTTTTAACACGATTAATGGCTAAGAGATTAATATTATCTATCCCATATCTAATGAATAAGTGGTGGACATTAATTCTGGATTTTTTTTTCCTTGTGCAATTTTAAGGTTTATCTCAGATGAGGGAAAGCAGTTTCTTTAACTTTTGTTTTTACAAATGGCTTTACAGGGAATTTGAAGGCATTTTAATACAAAATCCAATAAGATGTCATGGCAAAAGTATTAAAATCTTTATACATCTTTCCAAAACACAAGCTCCGAACAAGCACTGCATGACCCATTTCTGATCTCTGTGGCTTTGTGTTTGTTAGCTCTTTAAGTTGAGAATGTTAACTCCACTGGGGGATGGAGGGAATCAATTTGATGCATTTAAGGTTCAGTGATCCCATACCCCCTCCGCCTATCTCCTCATCCATGGCGTTGCTCCTATCAATACATTGAAGGCCTTTTGCTGAAGGGAAGCAAATTCAGGATGTTTAGCCATTTCTCTCTGTACAACTTTCTCTCTTTTTCTTTCTTTCCCTCCTCTCGTTAGTCTGGCAAACTGTGTGTGTTTGTGTATGTTGGTTTGAGTGTGTGTGTGTGTATATATGGTGTGTATTTGTGTTGCCATCAGAGAACAGGCATTCGATGCTGCACGTCAATCAGCCAAGACACAAATGTCAATTTTTTTGTCAGCATATGTCAGGCTTATGGTGAAATTATGACAGCAGAGGACTCATGGCTAAGCAGATTAAAAAAAAGAGAGGGTGTTGACTTGTGTGTGTAGACGGTGTGGATTTCCCAGTCACAGCGAGAGACAACAAGAGTGAAAGGGAGCACAGTAAGAACGGATAGACTGAGGGGGGGGGGGTGTTAGACATAACAAAAGGGCAGGAGGAAGTGGTATGGGAGTGAAAGAGTGTGAGGCAGAGATGGTGAGGGATAAAGAGGGAGCAGGGATGAATAAATCAATAGTGCATGGCTGTGGAATGAAGGCTGCTTGCTGCCAGTGTGTGATTGACACCTCACTGGGGTGCTGTTGCTGAGATGATGCTCATCCTCTCTTCCTGATCCTGACACCTCTCTGCACCACCTACTTCCTCCCCCTACGCCAGCACACCCTGCTGGCCCCCGGATGCTCCTGTCCTCCCCTCCTTCCTAAAAAATCATAGCAGGTTCTTTCCTCCGACACTTCCTCTGTCTGTTCACGGATCCATCTACGCAAACAGTTGGATGCACTAACAGCATACACCAAGATGGGCTCAGAAACACAGCGGTGCACCTATACACATGAATACACATACTATACACATCATTTAAGGCCCCTGAGTGTTTGCCTCACTATACTGTATCACTGTCAAACTAAATGGTTGGTCAGATAAAATGGGTTTTGGTAGTGATGAAAACGGGACAATTTCACATGTTTATTCTTTATCAGAACAAACCATAGTTTCCATTTAAATGTTGATTTTTCATACAATCTCATCTCACGCAAATCTAGATAGAGTGTGCCACATCATCTGTTATAGTTAAAGGAAGAGTTTGACATTTTGGGATCCCCATATATTTGCTTTCTTACAGAGAATTACATGGGAAAATCAACAACACACTCACATATCTCAGCATTAGGTAAGAAGCTGGAGCAAGGAGGCGATTAACTTAGCTTAGCAGAAAGACTTAAAGCACGGGGGAAAAGCTAGTCACCAACAAAAAGACACCTACCAGTGACTTCACTTCCTGTCTGGTCATTGCTCCACTAACTTTGAAACTCGAATTCAGGGGTTCATCCCAATACCTTATCTCACATCCACATTTCCCTCCCTTGCATCTCTTTCTCACGTCTTAGCTCCGCCCTTGTAAGACTCGGGGGAGAGATTAAGATAACAGTTATCAGTAGCAGAGCAGCAGTGTTTTCTCTGTTAACAAACACCTGCAGATGAAGAACAACCTGCGCTCTATATTTTACTGAGTCCTGTCAGAGTCACAGAATGCCTTTATATCATTTATTCATTATTTGCATCTGTATTTATTGATGTTTTGATTGTGAGTTCATTATTTAATAACCCAGAATATGATTATGGTGTCTTTTGAACACTGGAAATGCTTTATTAGGCCAAATGTTTCAGCTGCAGCGCTGCGCTGTCCTGTCAATAACTGATATCCAATCGGTGGGTGTGTCGGTCGGTTAAGACTTATGCGAAGGCTGCACTCGTGTATCCTGGCTTCCCTTTTCTCTGAAAGCCTCCTCTCTCTTTGACTCCCTGACTCCTCCAAGTGCATTTAACGAATTCAGACGTCCTTCAAGATGGTGGGTCTCAATCGATTTCTGGGTCAAGTGATCGAGGATAGAGGATAGAAGAGTCGAGGAGGGATATGGGGATGAAGACCAGGGGCCTCATGTACAAAGGGTGCGTACGCACAAAAACGTGGCGTATGTCCTTTTCCACGGCAAAGTTCAGATGTATCAAGAGTGAAATGACCGTGGAAATGTGCGGTGCCTCGCGCCAACTTCATGGCTGGCGTACGCACGTTTCTACAGCTGTTGATCCTTTGGCGACACTTAGAGGTGATGCTGGGAAACTGTTATAATAAATAAATGTGAAAACAATTAGTCCTCAAGAGTGATGTGCACATCAGAGACACATAAACAATTAACACTGATGAACAATTAACACACCCACGTGTTTGCAATTAGATGAGAGGATATAAAAGCATGCACAAAGTGGTGCAGAAAATACCGTTAACAACATTTTAGCAGTATTTGCCGCATTGGTTCCCGAGGGCAATCCTCCTGGAACTGTGCGCAGAGCTGCGGCCGAACTTGGAGCGCGATACGGCGAGGAGCCATGCGCTGCCTGTATCCATACAGGTGCTGACTACACCGGGACTCCTAGCAACACAGGCATTCCGGAGGGAGCTGGCCGACCGATCAGGACTGTGCCAGTCGACCCTGAGCCGAGTCATGCCAGCTGTGTGGGACGGAATTATCCGCATGTCAGCCAGGTATATCAAATTCCCATATGCAGCTGAACAGGCCAACATTAAAGCGCAATTTGCAGCGACAGCCGGTTTTCCTAATGTTATCGGAGCTATCGACTGCACACACAT